>NW_020884897.1:8978801-9034481 GCF_003945725.1 Corapipo altera | reverse complement strand
CTCTTTCTCTTTCTCTTTCTCTTTCTCTTTCTCTTTCTCTTTCTCTTCCTCTTCCTCTTTCTCTTTCTCTTTCTCTTTCTCTTTCTCTTTCTTTTTCCCTTTCTCTTTCTCTTTCCCTTTCTCTTTCTCTTCCTCTTACTCTTTTTCTTTCTCTTCCTCTTTTGCTTTCCTCTTTCCTCTTCTTCTCCTGACAGATATTTAAACACAAATTCTGGTTGCCCCCTTAGCTCTCGTGTAGTCTGAAGTAGCCAAAGCAGACTGAAATACAGTGGTTGCAATCTCCTTTGGTAGAACAAGTAATAAAACCCATTATTTCATAGCTTTGTCACAGAAGGAAGTTGATTCTTCTTTTATTGTATTTTCTTCATTCAAGGGCATACTCAGATTAAAGAAGGATTTTATAAGGTTTTTCAGTACTATTGATCAAAATAACTGCAGATGTCAGCATTTTTCCTCCATCTGCAACTAGTCAGAAAAACACACATCAGATTGGAAGCACTTTGGCCACAGTGATGTATTTGTTTCTACTCAGGTTTGACTCTCATACCTCACATCTTTCAGTAGAAACAAAGTGGAGAAAGCTCAAGAAAAGTAAATGAGGAAAAGTGTTTTCTTGGTTCAGACTTGGAAGTCATTACTTCCAACAGGAAATTGTTATTGTGGTCTGAAAAAGGTGAGTACTTTGTGCCTCCTCTAAAAAAGGAAGGAATTTTTTGATCTCTGTAATCTCTTTTGTCACTTGAGGTTTGTCACTCTTATTGTTGAGAGCATTCTTAGGCCACTTTTGTATAACACTTAATGGTCAAGATACAGAAGTGGTTTCAGAATCAATATAAACACATAGGTCTGGGTTTTGATGTTTGCATTCAGAGTATAAGCACAATAAAAAATCAAAAGTAACTAAAACACAGATTATGGCAGATATTTAATTTGGAGAGCCATAATTCATTCCTCATATCTTGATGATGAGGAAATATTTTTCGTAAAAATATCAATGTAGTCTTATTCCATCAAGATTAAAGAATTCCTTCACAAAGAAGAAAACAACTAGGAAAACTGCAACAAACCCCAGCAGGTTCCACTTCAGTGAAGGAGACATTCAGAAAGGCTTCTGAAATTCATATACAGCAGGAACTTATGTGGGTAAAATATGATGGAAACAGTGTGTGATAGGCTCATCTTCATGCACTACACACCTATCAGTTCAGTTAGCCTCTCTCTGTCTGATGAAATAATTACATTGAGAGCGTGATGATGTGCTGTTTTAAGCCTGCCATTGCTGATGACTTATTATTTTGTCTACTTTGACTTAAAAAGGTGCAAAGAATGTGCAACCAGAATGCACAAGCTACTGGTCCCTCTGGCAGAAAGTCTGACCTACCAGATTTTCTCTAAGAGCCTGACTGGAATATCTAAAGGATAAGAACAAGTGTGTCTTGAAAGCAAAAAATGAACCCCTGATATCTCTCTGGGCAGACAGCTCCTTGGAGTTGTGTTTTCTTTGGGTGTGCAGGAGGAGCCTGGGCTGTCCCTGGGCAGTTGCTCAGAGGAGGATCTGACCCCTTTTGCTCCACACCTGGTCTTCTAACAGATTTGCCAAATATGGGACTTTTCAACATTTGTATCTGCTTCACCAAGGCAGCCCCACTGTCTTACAGAATGACACTAGTCCTTTCTGTTATACTTGTTTTACACTGGCCCTTTCTGTTATACATGTTTACCCATAAAACTATAAACCATTTTAACAAGTGAGTTTCATGAGAGCACTTTGTATCTTTCAGCATAATTACTGTGTCTAGTCCAAGAATTGTGGTGAGACAAATTCACCCTTGAGCCTTCTGGTAAGATGTTTATAACCTGTGTTACATTGGTGGTCAACACAGTTTCCACTCTGTGACTTCCAAAGCCCTGAAGTTACTTTAAAAACAACATCAAAGATGACCATATACAACAGAAGGAGGAACTCTCCCTTTTTGGGGGATTTTAATTATATTCCAACTCCACTATAGTGCTTGTTGTTTTTAGTATCTTTGTGTTAAGTGATGGTCAGCATCTGTCTCTATGGGAGGAGATTGAGATAAACCTTACACCATTTCTGGCAGTTACCTGCTAAAGAAGAGCAATGGGTCCTAAATTCAGACTGGGACAGTGGGAGGTTTTTTCCTTCCTTCCCTCTTCCTCTGGCAGTGAATGTGTCCCTTGTGCCACAGGGCCCAATTGGGATCTGTGCTGAGAAAGTCTGACTTTAGTGAAGGGGATGTTTAAGAAACAAAACCTTCAGCCCCAGTTCAGTGTAAATGCTCTGAGCGAGCTCATCAAAGAAGCTGGCAGCTACATAAAGGCATCTCAGACTATACAGCACTTCAGTTTTTCTTCTGTGGTTCATAGACATCAGATCTTCTTTCTTTGATGATTTTCTTCCCGTTCTCTCCATCTCTGGTAGTAACAGCTGAGAAGGATGAAATCTGCAATTTTTTCATGGTCAAGCAAGATACTTAGACAGTGGTAGTTTAGTTAGAATTAGAAAAGACAATAACACCATTGTGCTTTGGGTTGTATTCTTATAGAGCAGTTAAGTCCCAGTAAATGGTATGACCTTTGGTTAAATGCAGATGTTTCCAGAACAGGAAAATCGTGGCTGCCAGAACTGTTAGTCCATGGCAATGCTATCTTCATAAAACAGTCAAGGTCACTGTTCACCCATCTATATTCCCAAAATATAGCCTCTAAATTACCTTCAGCTGAAAACCAATATTATTTTTTATGTTTGTTTTTTTTTAACAAACATCCCACCAGGTTTGGTTCTGTACAAACATAGAACAGACAGATGGTTCCTGCCCTGGAGAGCTGGACTCTGAGACCTCACATTTCTCCTGGTGACTCTCTGTGTTTTCTCTGATTAGGACATAAGCACTGTCAGGCCAGGAGACCTTGTTAAATCCTCCTTCCCACAGCTTCTTCCATATGTATGCAACATTCAGCAGAGATTGGGACTTGTGATTTTTTCCCCTGTCCTTTCACAACCCAGTACTACTTTATAAACTCTTTCAGAGTCTGAATGGGGCTGAGTCAATGCAATCCTTCCTTGTTATTGCATCCTCTAAAAACTCTATCAATTGTTCTGGTGCATTATTCCTTATCTACAAGCAAACTGGCCTTTTGGATGGAAGTGGAAACATTCAATACATAATCCACTATTCAGAATTACTCTTTGATGTCGAGTAAGTCATAAGATATGCAATTGCACTGCTTCATGTTAATAAAACACAGATATAATATTAGCATACTTACTATCTTTTATTAATAAATTAAGCCTTATTTTTGTCTCCAAGAGAGTAATAGATCATACAAGCTGAAAACATATAAAGGAAGTGACTTGTATTTGTTGTGGAGAAAAAATTCCCTCTCTTTCCTTCCCTTTCCCATTCTTTTTGCTTGAGTTGACCATAAAGTTTTATGCTTTTTCGAAACTAGCCACAGCATTTTTGTTCCACTCTTTTGGTCTTCCTTCCTTTCTCTCCACCATCACCTCTCTAGAGGTGAGAAAAGGTTGGTTTGTGCCTTTTTCCTTTCTTTCAGATTTATTGGAAAAGAAGGAGGGAGAGGAAGAAACAAAGACAGAAGAAACAGGAAGATTAGGGAAGAGAGTGGGAAAAAAGGAAACTTTCTCTTTCACTATGATTTTTCTAGATATTTTCTATAATCTAAATATCTAAATAAAGCTAAATCTTAATAAATAGATCTAAGTCTGATAGTAATATTATTAAATAACCCACAATTCTAATAATATCAAAATCATTAATTATTTAAATTAATAATAATCTAATGGCAATAATAATTACATAAATATAGATATAAATATTTTCTAAAATCCTAATTTTTCTCTGAAAAATTAACACTTTTTTTTTTTTTTAAATCGTCACTACTTATATTGGAAATGTTTTAGTGGATATTTTTTTTAGCTCTGTTGTGGAGTTTTAGTCTTTAATTTTTTTTTTTTTCTATTTTTTTCATCTCTTGAGGTGTTTCGAACTTAGTTTATTATGTATCTTTCCAGCAGACACCACTCTGAGTCTTAGTTCACCACTCACTCTTCTTAGGCTGTAGAGTATTGAAGTGCAGAAGGCACTTTCCATACTCCTGTATGTGTGTCTTAATTAAAAGCAGATTTTCATTTCATTGGGACAAAGGCTTCAGCATCTGCCTTTTATGTTTGTACCACCCCAGCATGGTGGGGTTTATTAAAGCCAGGATCATACCTGTCAGGCTTTTTCTTTATCGGCTTCTTGCTCTTAATTTCTATATCTTCTCTATCTTTCCCTCTTTTCTGCCTGTTTCTCCAACACTGCCCAGTGTTCTGAGTGCTTAGTCTTTCCTGGTGGCTGTCATGTTCTTTTGCTCTCCTGATACTTGCTGCCTCCTTTGGCTCATCTATACCCAGAAATCAAATTTGTTCTGTGCTTCCCCTTCCCATCTTTCGTTTCAGCCTCTCCTAGTCACAGAACAACCTGAACTGTGGTGGTCTTCCCAAGGCAGCAGTGTGATGCGTGATCATGGTGTTCAAGTCATCAGCACTTGTAGACACTGATAATTAAAGGGTTAGCAAAATAATGCACTGTTAAGTGTGAAGGATTTCAGATTAAAGGTTATGCAATGAACTCAATTAAACTGACAGTACAGAGCTGGGGAGGCAGGAGTTCAATTTCTTATCCCAACTGGCAGTTATTTTACCTCCCTATCTGTCATTAAAGAGAAAAAAAACTAAACCCTTGAGACATCCCTAACTGCCACTGCAAATATTCTCATGAAAGTACAATAAAATCCTTGGCACGTAGATAGGACTTATACCTTCTAAGCAGTGCACTTGACAGCCCTTAATCCTGTTGACTTAAGGCATTCTCTGAATATTCACTTTACATTTCTGTAAGAATGTCTGAGAAGTGGGACAGGAGTTTTTCTGTCAAAAGTGGTTCATAAGCATCAAATCCATTTTGCAGCTTGCAGATGTAGATTGTCCTGAAAGTAAACAGAGGCGTTTTTGGAAGATAAGAGGAAACACCTTAGATCCAATTACATATAAAAGAATTAACCTCAATGCAACTGATTTTGTAAGTAGCAAACAGTATGTCAACTTCTTCCTCCCTGTGCTGTAGCTGACCATAAGATTCACCATGAATATAATCACATTTGTATATGTTAAAATCAGAAAGGACTATCCCATCTTAATTCTTGCATGCAGAGATCATTACGCTTTCCTCTGACATCCCTGTATTCACCTGATGATTTCCAACAGAGATATGGGTTTTAAAACATACTGGGGAAACCAAAACCAAGGAAGAAAATTACAGAAGCAGTATAGTTCCTTTGTAATGGCCTAAAAGCTAATGTTTTAGAAAAAGAAATGCTAAGTAGGCAATTCTGGTTTGTAGTTGAACTAAATATGATCCTGTATTCTTTCCATGTAATGATGTGGATAGACAAAAAAATGTTCTGTCCTTTTATACAGAGATATTTTAAACACTACTTTATTATTATTATTATTTTCTCACAGAATTTTAACCATAATTGGGAAACAGGGCAGTTTTCTGGTCACTACTGTCTTTCTGGCTGCCTGCTCTGAACAGCCACTCCATGCCATGTGTGTGCCAGCCCATTTGGTAATATTAGTAGGTGCTGGAGGGGGTTTAAATTCACAGATTAAGACACCTAAATATCAGTGTTTGCAGGACTGCTTAAATTTCCATTACATCCTGTGTGTATGTAGCCAATACAGTCAATTGTGCCTAGAGAAATAAAGATGATTTTCAGGCTAGTATAGGACTTTAATTTTAGGTATTTTAATTTGCATGTTGAATCTCTCCCCTAGTGTCCCACCACCATCTGATGGCAGCCCCTTACAACCAGGCACAGATTTCCTGGAGCATCTGTGGGATTCTTAGTCTTGTTTGCACCCCACTGTACCCACATGTGGGTCTGGGCATTTACCCTGTCTATGTCAGGTGCCACATTTAAGGAGCTGCAGGGAAGCTGTGGCTCTGAGAAGAGCCTCCCAATCACATCAGGGATAAGGAGGTGGAGAGCTAAAGCTTTTCCCCTTTGGAAGCTCTGAATCACGTAAGACCTGCCTTCATCAGCCATAGATTTGTTTCCACCTCTGATATTCCATATCATTAATTACTTCTGCCTTCACCAGTGAGCCTGGCCACCTCCTCCAACCTGTTCCTCTTTATGAGTAAACTGTTATTTAAAGAGATGCAGTGGCACAAGTGACATTGCCAGGAGATCAAGGACAGCATTGTATTAGTAACGCAACAAACTTCCTCTTCATGGAGGAGAAGTAAGAAAATGAAGAATCAAATTGTCCTTTCTGCAATTTTGATTTTATTTCATAGCTCCCCAGAGCATACCAGGCATTTTTGAGCTGTGGAATAGTCTTCACTTCCAATAGTTTTCCGTGTAGACCTAACTAAACATGGTTGCAGCACATAGTTTGTCAGAGAGCATTTCGCTGTGGTTGTTCAGAGAATTTTTCCCTGTGGTTGAAGATCGGGGAACCAGCTTGCTCTAGTTGTGTCTCCTCAGCCCCAACCTGCCTGCCTGCCTACAGTCATCCTGATGGCCAAAAAAAGGGCTTCTGAAATCTCCATTCATCAGTGGTCAGGTTGCAGGGAAGTAGCTATTACTTTAGTTGCTTTCTCTAAGGAGTTACCACCTCAATTGAATCTATTAAAAAAAAAATCTCCAATTAAGATTTTTATTTTTATTTACTATATTTTGATTGAGTGTTTTTTTAGGCCAGTAGACCCTTGACTTTATTTTTTTCCTCATATGAATTGGATTTTCTTTATAGAAATGGTGCCAACATTACTAACAATTTTACTTTACATATCTGAGGGGTTCATTAAAAATCAGTATAGTTTAACAATCACTCTTTCTAATATAAAAGCCAATACATTTCACATACCATCTGGAACTAGACAGTTAATTCTCTCAGTTATGTTGGGCATATAATTAAACTGAATGGAAAGAATGGTTTTCTAAAATATTTTGGCGACAGTTCTAGCACTTTACTAAGCATAAAAATTTATGAGAAAGTCAAAGTTATTTATCATACTTTCATCTTTTTTCAAGTGATGCCTTTCTTCTTGATGGGCTCTTGATGGGCTTGTCTGTTAGGATATAGAAAAGTGCTGCTCTCAAAGCAATTCACTCCTGTATCACCTTCCTCTAGTTTCATTTTCAAAGTGATAACTCTGAAACAAACATAAAAGGGAGCTGTAGTTTTGCACTTCCAAAGGTGGAATATATTTTTGTGCTATTCCTTTATACAGATACTGAGTTTCCAACATTTTCCATATTCCTAATGCAATGGAATAATGCATAACACACTGAAGTTAATCTGGCCCATACCAGTTATGAATGGTGTGAGTTTGCTTCCTGCTTCTACCCAGGTGGTAACTTCTGAGCCTCGGAAGTCCCATAGGAGAAATAAGACACTGCACAGGAGAAGAAAATAATGTACAGGCAGCAGCCCTTGACAGTAGGTCTGCAAATATAAATCAATGCATTACCTGGGAAATTTGCATTTTCTTTCATTTTTTTCCAGAAGTTTAATTTTTCTCCACATATTGTCTTTCTATTCATTGTGTACTTGATCTCCACACCTCAATTAAGGAAACAAATGAAAGCAGAGCATCACTTGTTCTGTGGCAAGACAAGACAAAATGGCTTTTAAAATAACCTCTAATTCTGAGACCCTACTGAGGGTCAGGTTTTTTTCAGAAGTAACAAGCTCAAATAAAGCAGTGGGATACCCAATAAAAGATACCTGGTTTTCAGAAATATAGGCACTAACTATGCTGTTTCTTTCAGGATCCTTAATGACTGCATATACTATCGTAAAGGATAAGCTTCAGGACACTGGAGTTTATGTGGCCATGTATCATTACAGATGATGTAGTGACATTTCTTGGGCACATCTCCAGACAAAGCAGAGAGATAGAGAGCAGCAATGTCATTGCAACCAGATAAAATATGTTTTATCTACAGATGTTTCAAGAAAAACTGCATCTGACCAGGCCATTACCTACAGAATACAGTAAAAACCAGTAAAAAACCCAAACAGTAAAACTCAGATTAAACTCACTGTTCTGTGGGTAGATACAATTCCTGATAGTTGTTCAATAGGTCTTTTAAGGAACCTACCTTTGTTAATATTCATAATCACTGAGCTTTTATTCCAGTGAGATTACCACATTACCTAACTCTTTCTTGATGTAGAACACTATTTATAGACATACAGATCTTTAAAAAGAGCCCAATTCTATTCCTCAGTTGCTGTGCAAACATAGGAAGGAGGGGAGTTTTTCTTGGTTTTTGTTTGTTTGTTTGTTTGTTTGTTTTGTTGCTGTTGTTGTTGTTTTTACTTTTCTGTAACAATTAAGAAAGGGCAGCAGTTTTTCAAAGTTAGGGATTACTGACAAACCATACTTCTCCAGTAGAAGCCTATCAACAGCCTTTAATCTGACAGATTCAGAAATTTTAGGATGAAAAATGGAGCATTGCCTGTCAGACCATTTGCATGTTTTAGATTATAGTTTGAGAGTCAATTACATAGAACTTTATATAACAAATAGTACTTCAGCTCATACAAAGAGAACAACACAGCTGATTCACAAAGATGAGCAGTGCTAATTATACAACAAAATAGAGGTACAAAACAGGTGCAACACAGACTACTGTCATTACACACCTTTTTTGGTACTTCAGTCAGTGAATCCTGACATTGACCTCCCCTGGAATTGACTTGTGCTTCACAGAGAAGCAGGACTGAAAATTTGAGTTTTGGTTTTACTCCACCCAGTGGAGAACATTTGACTACAGCTCCAAGAGTGATGAAAACTTTTGGGTTTTGGTTTTTGGTTTTTTTTCGTTTGGTTTTGTTTGTTTAGTTAGGAAACAAATGAGTTTGATACCAATGCACCAGGAATTTCCTGGGATATTTAAACAGTGCAAATGAACAGTAAAGTCTGTCTTTGAAAAAACAGGCCCTTCACAGGAGACAGCTGGAGCTCTGCTGGTACCTTGTTGTTTCTTGGATGGTGCCATCACCTGCATTAGGCAACTGAAACAAACCCTAAGAATGGGATCTGAACAGTAGGTATCTAAACATGAGCCAGCCCACTAAGTTCCCATGATAATGGAGGTTGTTGATTAAATCAGTGGAGTCAGAAGAATTCAAATCACCCCGAGACAGAAATCTATGTCTCATCAATTGAACTGTGCCCAGAACTTCATTAACTGCATTGACTGGATCTCCATGGTCTATAATGGGAACTTGTGGCTTGTGTGGTCACACTTCAGTATCACTTTTCAGGCCAAATCCCACACTAAATGCTGTGCAATCCTCTCTACCTTTTTTTGATTTTAACATTGCATGAGATTCTACATATGCAGTTCATTATAGCCTTGTGATGATTGTCATAGTGGAAGTGGCAATAAATAGGACATTTGATCCAGAAAATGCCTGCTCTATGATAATTATTCTTGCCCTTTTCCTGTAAAATTCATCAAAAGGGAAACAGTTAACGAAATGATTGTCTCAGTTCAGAGTTCCTTTAAATTTCATAGCTGAGAATCTGTTGAGGAGACCAGAACAGATATTACTCTTTCCCCTACTCCGTTGTCTCACACCCATCTACAAATTGAGGATGAATTCAGAGTTTTTGCTTAGCTGACACATTTTAGGTTTTCTTCACAGCCCTTGCAGCCAGAAACAGCACCTCCAAATGAGAGCTGCAGTGCTATTTCATGCTAATAAAATAAATGTGACAGCAACCTGGAAACATTGCTGATCACAACTCTGCCCAGGGATATGAGACAGGAAAGCATTCCTTCTGCCATGTTTGGTAGAGTATTAAATATGGATTAGACTCCAGGTATAAGAGTATGTAACAGGTAAAGGAGAGAAAACGAAGTAACAGGTATAAGAGAGAAAATGAGCTATCCCTGTTTCAAGAAGTGCTTCCTTTTGTCTCAGTGGATAGTTTAACCTGTTTAGGATGTATTTTTCTAGCTATAAAAATGTCTGCAGATGACTGAGAATTGCTGACTCCACGACTCCACAATTTTGGATCTCAGCCTCCATTAGTCACAATTCTGCTACCTCTCAGAAGCCCTCTTTCTTCATCCTTTTTTCCCTCCCGTTTTGCAAACAAGCAGTCACTACCATCTCACTACTCCATGCACCACATTGTTGTGACTGCTAATCAGAGCTTTCATTGTGAGGCTTGAGAGGCTTTTGGAGAGAGGAGAAACTTCTGCTCATCCTTAAGTTGCCCTGGTAAGTGACAACTGGCTTTCTGCTGTGTCCTGAACTGTTCACTGCCTTTCTTGCAAGCTCAATTCAGCCTGAAAAGTGAGTGAATGAGGAACTCAGAGGTTGTGCAAGGTGCTTTTTGAGCCATGTTTAATGAAAAAGTGTAAAACCAGGAAAGAATGAACCTTTCTGTCTTTCTCAGATCCTTTATAAATGCCCAGATTTTAATTTAAGTTTAACCTCATTGAACCTCTGTCTTCTCTCTCATTTTTACTGACACTTTCAGGCAATCCATTAGGACTACATCTAGGGATAATCAGGAAAAGTTCAGTAGGAACAGATTGTGCTCTGGGCTTCTCAACAGTTACCAATAATGATGTTAGAATGAAAGAACACTCAAAATCCAGAATGTATATTTACATAGGGTATGAAGAAAGGATGCAGTGAAGATGAAGGTTGAGGTTGCAGGAAATATGTGCTCTGCAGCTATTCTTGGGAAGTCACTTTGTCCCACGTCCCTTTGTTCTTCTCTAGTCCTCTGTCTAATTTTTTTATTAATAGATTTATTTTTTTTAATGGTAGGACTTAATGGCAAGTGGTGCCTCCTGGTAGATATTTACATGACAACTAGTCCACAGGCTCCAATTTCAAAAGGGCTGTGGGCAAAATTATAAGGATCATTAATTACCTCTTCTGTAAGTAATGACATTTTTTGGATGAGTAGCTTGTTTGCAGAACTATCAGTCTGCTAAATAATAGCACATTTGCATATTAAAAAATGTAAAGAACAAGAAAAGTGTCTTCCTTGGAGCACCTGAAGGATACAGTAGTTAATGCAGGATCCTACCAGTTCTGTATTGCTTTTTCTACTTTTTTAGGCAGTGTTGATTTGCGGGAAACTACAACATTTCCTGAACTCAGTTCAGTTTAAAATCAGCAGCTTTTTTCATGGTGCTTATGGTGGACTGAGCCCCCTCATCCCATATTCATTGCAGCTCTGCAATGAGGTGGACAGTGAGTCTTGTGAGTTGTAAGGGACTCAGGGATTCTGAGGTGATGCTGAACACTTATCTAGTATTTCCCACTCATGGAACTTGAAATCTAATCTCCAAAACGCTTATGGGAATTTAAACATCACTGTGAGTATCAAAGACTTCTGATTTGCACGTGACCATTATGAAAAAGATTTTATACTTTTTAGGTTCGTTGTTGCTCAGCTGTTTGGTCTGCTTTGAGGGCTGTGATTGTTCTTTTCAGACTGTGGGTATTGAGGTCAGTGAGGGACCAGGCTGTCTCTGGTTGTCCCTGAAATGCAGGCAAGAGGAGGGTTTTCGATGTCACATTGACAGGCTCCTTCCTCTGGCATCTATTGTTTCCATTCAAAGGAGAAATAAAACAGAATTCTCAGCTTAAGTACAATGTTTAAACCTGTGAGATTATTTTCTTTGAATGTGAGGCAGGCAGGTAAATTTCTAAAGCCTCTGAGGTAGTTTTGAAAGCAGGAAAAAAATGCAAGTGGTTTTGTGTCGAGCTACCCCATGGCATTTATGTAAATGGCCATTTGAATTGGTAGGTGCTTGGGGATTCTAGAAATGCACTTTTGAGGCATAGAAGCTATTTTTTATACATTGTTAGATAATTTCTGAATCCACCCTGAAGTGATGCATCCCTTGTTTTAAGCAGGCTGTGGGATCCTGTTAGGGTATGTTGAGGAGGAGCCAAAGTGGGTCTTCTCAGCAAGGGAAGGTCAGCCAGGAGCTGGAGAGTCAATGGGACTGGCAGGGGAGGGCAGAGCAAGGCATGCAGAGCTGGCCTAGGGGTGGCAGCCATATCCTCCCGACAGGATAGGTCTATAGGATAAGATATGTCCATAGTCAAGCCAGATTTCAGATCAGCAGATTGGGACCAACAGGGCACATGGCCAGGCTCAGGTGTAGCTACAGCATCAGTCAGGAAAGGTCCAAGGGCAAGGGCTGGAGCACAGGCAGCTCCCAAGCAAAGGGATCAGCCCCTGATGGAGCCTCTCCCAGGTTGTCTCCCACAACCCCTCTCCCAGCAGGCTGCTCCCATGGTGCAGCCAGGCCCCATCTGAGCTGTCCTGGAGCACCGGCAGTCAAACCCTCAGAGTGGGGATGAGGTTTTTCAGAGTCTGTTGATGCACCCAGGGTCTGGAATCACTGGCATCTGGTACTGATTGCCCCAGCCCCAAGGGGACTGGGGAAGGCAATCTCTTTCCTTACTGCATTCCTTCTGCACATCTCCTAGTTATCTACAGGACTGCCTGTGCCTGGCGTCCCCACTGCACAGTGCTGGATTTTATGGACTCTCCTGAAACATCTGCAGTGAGTGCCCCTTGCAGTGTCCTTTGTCAGCTATGGCTTTTGGGTGTAGCTTAAAACGGATGTCTTGGCCACTATGGCTACATCCTCAGCCTGTTAAATAAAAGCAGAGATGATCCTACTTTTTCCTCAACATGTTAAATAATAGCAGAGATGCTCTTGCTCTTTCCTCAGCAGGTTTCAGTGTGGAGAATTAAATCAGAGACACATGAATGACTCCTGTACTTTCTATGCAGAAGATGATCTTTCTGGTGTCTGCTGCTGTAATGGATGAGTCAGAGATGATAATGTGTCCTCTTCTGTGGTCAAGCTGCACATGAGTTTGTTGAAGGATATTCTCTTACATGGAGAGTGTACATTAACTCAAGGAAAGAATTCAGGTCTCAGATGCTGCAGTTCAGTCTCTGGTGTCAGCCCAGATGGCCCTGGCTTTCTTGTAAATATGTGCTAAAGTAACATTCAACTGAAAGTCAGGCTGGTGCTTGTGCTGTGCTGCTCTGGAAACACAGCCTTCTGCTCCAAATGCAAACACTTGGTAAGAGAATAAAGAAATCATCTATAAAATAGGACTATAAAATATAAAATATGCAACTTATTTGTATGAGACACTATACAATGCTGTTTGTACATGTATCAAAAATATGCAGGAGGACTCATTTTTACTCCAGACTTCTGCAAAATCACTGTGCAGTTATGAAGGAAAGGTGACACTGTATTACTCTGGTGTCTTTGAATGCTCTGCCACATCTTCATGAGACGCACAGAGAACAATCTAGGAGAGCAGATGGCACAAAACACCACAAGCATCCTCATTCTGCTGTAGCAGCACTACAGATCTGATGTCTCCCTCCAGGGCTACTCTAGTATCTCATGAGAGCTGAACGGATGGGCTCACAGCGAGACATGAGGTGGTGTGATTGCCACTGCTGTGATTCTGGAGATATTCTGGAGGCTCTGTCAACACCATCTGAGATTACTTCATGTTCCCTGTTCTTTGGCACATATGACTAATCAGTTTCTACTTAGAACACAGAAAGTTCAGTAACTCCATCCCTATTTGTTTTATTCGTTGAGAGCAAAGTGTTGAAAGCAGGCTGCTTTATGGTATAGAAGATTCCAGGGTCCAAAGGTACTGTAGGCTTATGTATTTGGGAGTGAAAAGGAAAGTAAAGATTTATATTGGTATGTTAAAGAGTGATGTCCCAACACATTTGCACCTCTGCATGCAGAATGAATGTTCACAATCTCAGTGGTGTAGACTCTCAGTGGCATGTCATGGCCGCAGCCAGCTCAGAAGAGTTGGGAGGTCAGACTTTCTCTGTTCCCCAAGTAAAGGACTTTAGAAAATCAAGGATATCCAGGACAAAACTATGCTAGAAATGCAGATTCATTTTCTGATGAGCTTATCATAGCAATGTAACTTGTTCACTGCAAATTGAAAATGTTTTCTTCTTTACTTTGTCAGGGAGAAATGGGAGGGAACATTAGATGAAGGTTATTTTTAAGAACTTAAATAGGTACTTCTTTGAAGTTCCCAGCGTTGCCTTTGGCTAGAGGGACTGAAGTTGAAATATGAGGCCTTTTTTTAAAATGCATTTGAATTAACGAAGACTCTCTGCTGGGCTTTCTTATTCAAAACAAAACACTGTGTCTGTGGAAGGGAGAAAATGAAATGGACATGATTAAACACTCAAGGAAAGCAATGACAATGAGCAGCAGCAGAAAGTACTTTCCTTGTAACACTTGTAACACAAGAAACCTGGTGTGACATTGTTTGTGTATGGAACTGGTAGGACTCCCCCCTTTAGTCTGGAATACCAGGGCTTTAAAGAAGTTCAAAATGAACTTGAATGATATATTAAACTTTTAGGAAAGTGATGTCTGCAAGAAAAGGCAGACATTGCACAGGGAAAGGCAAACAGAGCAGCACAGAAACTCTGCAGCAGGTTCCAAATGACAGGACACTTGAAATCATCAAACTGTTATTAATACATGAAGGGATTATGCCATGCTGTGATGACAAAACAATCCAAATCCATCACTTTGCCCAACAATTTTAAGAACTTTTTAATAATTTTATTAATTTTAAGAATTTGGGTTCAGATAGTGTGATAGGGAGTAGCCTAATGAGCCAGCTACCGACAAGGCAGTCTGACTGTCCAGGACATTTTGGGTTTATGATCAAAAATTCGAAGTCTTGTCGCTGTGTTTTCCACATGTCACCCTAGAATAAGCTCAGTCACATTGTAAACCTCATTAAAAAAACAGTATGAGTGTTTCCTTGCAGATTATTTGTAGTTCTTGTTTTTCCTTTATTTTGACATGTAGTGCTTTACAAGTTCCTATTTTTTATAAGATTTAAATTCACAAAAGACCATGGGATCGTGTAACTTTTTATTTTTATTTTACCTCTCTCCGGGTCAAATGTTGCAATTTGTTATCTAGCAAGACATCCTGTAGTATCTGGAATTATAAACACCAGAGAATCTTCCCATTCCCTCATCAGTGATGTACCCCTGGCTGGAAAATCAGAATCTCTGGTATCTCTGATTTGACATGCAAGACATTTTGTTTGGATGAAGGAAAATATCTCAATGTCTTTAAATCAGTTTTGTTTCAGACACTTAAGTGCTTAGGTGCATTGATTATATTCAAACCTGTTATTGACCGTGCTGTTTAGAGGTCACATGCTCCATCCCACTCCCAGACAGGTCCTTGGTGGTGAATACAGGACACATACATGGGTGTTGTGCTGGGTGAGTGTTGTGTCATATCAACCACAGACAGGAGTGTGAGACCTGAGAACCAGGTCTGTAAAGAAAATGGGGATACCGGGCATCTGATCTGTGGCAAACTGTCAGGACAAGGACAGGCCAGGGTGTAGTTAGTCCAAATGAAGATGTTTGCCTTCATCTTGACAAACCAAAATGTTCCCTTTCAGTAGTGCAGATGAGAAAAACTGAAATATGTGAGCAGAAGTCTTCCATGGAAAGTGTTGATTTTTCTGGAAATCGTGGTTCCTACTACAAAGAAAAGGTTTTATCTGAGTGGTGGTATATTCCCAACTCACTCTAAAATGGAATCTGTCTGCATCTTAGTATGGCCATCTGGCACCCAGTTAGAGAACAACAGCATATGCTTCTTTTATGTTGCTGTTTGATATTGATGAGTAAGACAACTTGGTAATATATTTGGCTAATTACTTTTTTAAAATTCCACGTCCAGAAAATTCATTGGAAATGTGATGCAAAACTTTGTCGAACACAATTGAGCAGGAAGCTGTTTTCAAACCTGCGATAAAGAGGAGATATAAAGCAAAGACACAGCACACAACCACACTGCAACCTGCAATGTTGATAATGTAAGACTTCACTGCCCAGGAGGGAAGTCAAAATCCTCAGATCAGAAACGTTGATGACAATGTTCTATCATTGCTTTTAAATGTAATGGGTATTGCAATCCTTGGGTTGGCCCCCTCTCTTCCATGACTCTGAAAATTATCTCTGCTTTTTAAAGCAAACGCAAAATACTGACTGATAATCAATCAAAATAATTTTGCTTTAGTGATGTCCATCTCCCTGTGCACATAAGTGTGGATAGTGATAGAGCCTGTCTCATGTTTAATCATGACCTGATCATGCCTCTGACCAGCAGCAGATTCAGGAGGCAGCACGAGGTGAACAAGCATTTGATGCAAAGAAGGTTTGCTTGGAAATGGCTGAGGGGAGAGCACAGAGAAGGGGAAACATGAGCTCTTCTCTCTGCTACACCCTGGGTGGGTGAGAGCTGTGGAGTAGTAGGAGGCAAAGCCAGATGATTCCTACACTTTTTGGGATAGAGGGACACACTCTTCACAAGGCAACTCCCACTTCTACTTCCCTCCCTGGTGAGGTGACAGCTTTAGTCCTGGTCCCTTTTTCTCCCTCATCTAAGGAGAATGATCCATAAGTGATCCATCTCTCCTATCAGTAACTGAAACACTAAGAGCATCACCAGGCCTTACAGGTTTGTAATGGACTTGCAGACGCCCATGTGGGCTGGTGGAGGCCACAAATTAGGGATGGGGATGGACACATTTGGCCTTTTACATTGTTCGTGAGGCTCTTCTGGGTGTTGCACGAATTTGAGAGCATAATGTTGGGGAATGAGTGGTCAGTACATATTGGAGGACTTTACAGTCCTTTGGTTTGGACCTCTGTGCTCTCCTTAATGGCTGAAGAACATTATGTGCACTTTGGGAGTGGGTCTACCAGTTTGGTTTCATCCAAAAAGTAATCTGTTCATTGTGCCAGACCCACTTCTAGGCTGCACCAAGACATGGTAAGTGAGGCCCATCAAAGGATCCACATCAGAAGTGCCCCACTGGGGGCTGAGGTGAGCCAGCATTTCTGATGCTCTCTCTGCTTGAAGAGCCAAGGCCACGAGAAGCTGTTGCCATTGTTTGTCCTGAGGTAGTCCGAAATACCTGGGATGAGAGGCAATTGAACACCAAAGTTCCATTATCCCCTTAGCAGTACTGCCAAATGTAGCTAATTTGGATTTCCCTTAAATAATTTACTGCTGAGCTATTCAATAATTCAAATAAAAATATGGGGATTTACATTTTTACTCCATGAAGTTGCCAACTTTGTGTAATATTTACTAAAATAACAGTAGTCTCTTTGAAAAATCACAGAATCATCACGGAATCATAGAATGGTTTGGGTGTGAAAGGACCTCAAGGATCATTTAGTTCCTGCCCCCCACCCCAGGCAGGGACATCTTCCAGTGACCAAGATCCTCAGGGTCTGATCCAGCCTGGCCTTGAACGCTTTCAATGTTCTGAACATCTTTAACATAATTTTAGAAAAAAATCTTCCATATAGATGCTTTTTGACTAAGAAAAAGCAGAACTAAGAGCTGTGGAGGCTGTTACAGTACCACGTGGAAACTCCAGTAGAGTTCACTGGGTTGTTACTGGAATCCTGCTCTAAGTTGTTATTAATTAGTAACTGGAGATTTTTTTTAAGTATTATTAATAGCAGTCTTAGATGCAAAAATATAAAACTGTGTTTCTTTTGATCTAAAACTGAATTATTGGCATTAAAGAAAGGACAGCCACCAAATCAGCTGGAAGCCGGCTCAGCTTCTGAGACACTGCATGAATCTATATATTACTTTAATAGAGCCACATTTCACAATGCAATGCAATTTAACAGATTTAAATTGCACAACAACAAGTGCACTATTTTCTAAGAGCAATATAAAAACTAAAGCTACCTTTGGTAGAGTCTGTGCAGAGAAAATGAGAAAGGAACAGATGGGGAAGCATTTACATAGGAGATGGCAGGCAATTTCATTTTTTCTATTGGCATGCTAATTAATGATCTTTCCAAAGCAGGAATGCTGTATAAATCTCCTAAAGGAAGGATAATAGCAAGGTCAGGTGTATCTGCTAAACTATGCAAGAATTTGAATGCACAAGTATCGCAAAATCCTGTGTCAGATTAATAACCTGTTATAAAGAAAAATTTGAAGTACTTGGTAAATACAATTTGAAATGCAGATAGGAAATAGA
Source organism: Corapipo altera (assembly GCF_003945725.1). Lineage (NCBI taxonomy): Eukaryota > Metazoa > Chordata > Aves > Passeriformes > Pipridae > Corapipo > Corapipo altera. The sequence goes on along the minus strand of NW_020884897.1, from coordinate 9,016,267 downwards.
AGGGCAATGCATTGGAATTTCAAGTTGCACAAGTTGAACTCTTGAGCTGTCCTGGATCCTGAAATTTGTTTAAATCTGTTGCATGGGGTGAATGCTGAAAAGCAGAGAGGAGACTCAGATCTGTCATTTTCTCCCCTATCTTTAGTCCCTGGATGTCTTTGAAAGTCTCCATAGTTTAGCTGAGAAATAGGGATTCAAAGACTTCAAAGCATTCTGTTTAGCTGAGATAAACATTTGAAATAGGGCAGGCTTTTCTATAGCTGAGAATAATAGTAATCATATTTGCAATATTTGATGTAACTAAAAGCTGTGTAATGCTACTGGTGCTGCTGTGCTGGTAAGTGAGCAGTTCTCCTGTCTGGTCCAGAAGGAGCACAGCCCACAGTAACCAGGGATTCCCAATTGCTTGTCTGGGGTGCTGCTCATCTGAGTGTCACAGTGTTATGCCCACCAAACCCTTAGCAGCGTAGGATTTTCTCCTTTTCCGTAAAATAAAGGGAAAGATTGTCTAAGGTCACCCTGTTGGGCTGTTCTAGAGAACCATAACCTGGGACTCTGCAAGGCTGCACTGTCTGAGTGTGTTTCTACCTCTTTCCAGCCTCATCTCTCTCCTTATCTCATTGTCTCTGACATTTTTGGATCTCTTCCTCTATGATCTCTGCTGATTTTCTATCCCTGCAGTCAAGTCCCTGAGAATTCAGGATTCCAGCACCTCTGGCTGTGCCAAATTATGTTTTTTTAACACATGGAGATTACGAACCTAAAATACACTGTGACTGGAGACCACTTAGAAAACATTTTGAATAGTATGACTGTGAGGAGAGTTAAAATATGTATTTTGTGGAAAAGACCACAGGATCATGCTGTGCCTCACAGGTTGGCTCAGGACTGCAATTCTGGGAAGAGTTTGATGTGTACTGTCCGTAGGAAATCTCTGTGCTCACTCAGGGCTGGATGTTAAACTGAATGAAGAACTGCTGGGTGATCTTCACTTTGGATCAGTTTTACTTGTAAATAACTGCTCTCTAAATTCACAAGGAAGACTGAGATAAAACTCCAAAGTCCAAATGCAGAGCAGGAACAGCCCTCTGACAGCCTCCTTAGAAGCCCTGCTGCTGGGCTGGAGTAGAACAGTGGGTGCCTTGGCAGCATGGAGCTGTGTGGTTTACAAGTCTCACATTGCAGGACTTGTGGGCTCCAGGCATTCCATTCCTTTTCTTGTTATTTTCCATGCTGGCTCAGGCTTTTCTTCACAGGGAATTTTTAATGACTTTTCATCAGCCTTTATTGGGAAACTGAGGATGTGAATTTCATATCCAGAAATTACCTTTGGAGCAGGAGGGCAAAACTCCACGTACATCTGGAAATAAACCTTAAGGAAACAAAGGGGAAAAAACCAATATAGAGTTGGAAATCAAGACCCTGAATAACAGTAGCATAAATGTGATAGTCAAAAGTAGTATTAGTCTACTAATGAGTATGCACATGTCATCAAGTGGAAACTGTCCCCATCCCAACACTTAACAAGAAGAAATTTAAATGGAAGAAAATAGCACAATAATATTGCTCTCTGCTTTCAGTAGGAGATGAGATGCATTAACAAATGTGACTTAGAGGACTTGACAAGCAAGTAGGACTCAGACAAGTATGCCTACACAGAAAAAATTAATTAATGTAACTAGAAATAAAACAAGGCAAGCATTAAAAATTAGTTTTAACCTTGAGGTTGCAAAAAAATTACCTACTGTGTACTATATTTATGTGAAAAGGTGTAAATTCTAAGCATTGCATGAGCAAAAGAGACTCAAATCTCCAACAATAAAGTTTCACAAAGATTAAAAAGAAACAAGAAAAAACAGAGGTAAGGGTGGCCATTACCTCACCTGGGTTAGTACCTAACTTAATAGAAAATGAGGCACTGGCAATAAAATAAATAATGCTGTTTAATTGCAGTCATGACCTTTAGTAATTGCTGCAGTGTTGCTTGGTATTGTAAGAGATTTATTGTATTTGCTGAAACGATTGTTTCTTTTCCTCTTCCAAACCCATCAAGCACTGGAATTGGAAAATATCTATTAGATTATCCAGTTTTTATATCCTCTGCTGTGCAATGTCTTGTCCAGTTCTGTTGTAAATATCTTCAAGTGTTGTTTTTTGTGAAATGCACTGGAAGGTTATTCTGCAGCCTGAAATACTGGTTATTCTTACCATGAGAATGTTTTTACCTCTGATGAGTTGAGGTGCAGAGTTACTTCCAACCCATTTCTGCTGGCTGAATTTTTTTTTTCATGCTTCTCTTCATTTAAAATGTTTTTATTAACCAATTCTTCTTCACTGCGTTCACTCTTTTCCAAGACTTAAACCGATATCAAGAGAGATTAGTTTTTAATCACTCACATGACTATTCTCTGATATTGAATAGGAGAATGTGCCTTCTTTTGTCAAATCTGTAGAACACTTGTGCAGTTATTTGTGAAAAAAAAAAAGGGCAAAAAATAAGCACAGTAGAGCTGGTGTTCTTTGAAACTTCATTCTCAAAGAGATTCCCTGCTGCCCCTCATTTCATTGCATTCTAATGACAACGGAAGAAATTCCTAGGGCAAAAGGCAGTAGTTTAAAAGCAAAAAAAATCAAACAAAATAAAATAATAAAAAAAACCCCCTACACACGGTATCTTTTGTATGTCTAGGCCTAGTAAAGAGCATTGGAAAGCCTTTATAAAAAGTGCACTACAAGGGAGAAAAATAAACACAAGGAACTATAGCTAATATTAAAGATCTATTACAAATAGATCATAGTCTGTCATGTGTAATGAGCTCTCATATTCTTCCCTCAGATCAAACTTAAAAGAATTATTATAAATCTGCAATAATCTACCATTGTGCCAATCAATTTATACATTTGGCTTTATTGAGTAGTCAGGTGAAATATATAAGGAACTGACAGTAAGGAGCTCCTGGGTGTATGTACAGAGGTTGACGTGGGATGCGTGTACATACCTTCAAAAGTAGATTAAAAAAATCACTTACTAACTCATGCATCAACTACACCCAGTAAATTAATACCTGAACCTTGGGAAAAACAAGCAAACAAACAAGAAGAATAAATCAGGAAATTTATTTTTTTAAATACCCATTTTTAGAATAAATAAGTGCTTTCAAAGACAGTGTTGACAGGACACCAAATGGTTATTCTGCACCCTCTACTGTCACTCATCTGCAGCCCAACATGCCTCAGTTTCCCTTCAGAGCTGCCTCCTTGCTGGTTTCTTTCTGAAGCACATGTGTATGACTGAAAACAAGGATCGTTTGTACAGCAGAAGCCAAATCCCAGCCTTACTGGAAGCTGAACACCATGAGGGGACTTGAAATTAAGTAATTTACCCATATGAATAAAACACTGAGTGTTATTTTTAGAAGCTTGACTCTTCTGACAGACTCAGTACTTTTTTTCAGCTAATCTCACCACTGGTCCTCCTGAGCCCAGGGCTATCCCCCACACTCTGGAATTCAGAAAGTAACATCATTAATGATTTTGATGGAATTTGCTACCTTTTAGCCAAGCACATTCTACTGGGGCTTGGAGGCAGTCTGCTATGGATAAGTTGCCTTGGCCAAACTTTCAAAACCTCATTCAGATTATTTAATTGAACCTCTCACTTTCACAAGAAGATATTGCTTATTCTCAAAGACTTAATAGGTCTCCTGGTCCAGGTAGTTCCCTCTCTGATCATTACAGGAGGTAGGGCTATTAATATCAGCTCATCAAGTTTTGCTGCTCTGTCATATTTTCCCTTTTTTTAATTTTACTGAAAGTGTTATATTAGCACAGTTCTTCTGAATAAACATGAATAATTTTTGCCTAATTTTCCTCCTGACTGTCCCTATTTTCAAAATAGGTTATTTCCATCATCAGCCCACTGTAGTGACAAGAATTTTATTTCCTTCTCAGTGGATGGGATACACACTTCAGCTGTGATGGCTGCCACGGGGTCCTAACTGGCATCTGATGGATGCATCCAGACCTAGAAATTCCTCTGACTCACCTTTATTTCAAAATCTAGACTATGCATTGCCTCCCTGAGCTGAGCTGGGGAGATCACAGCACCCCATCTCCAGGCTTCATAAGCCCACATTGCTAGGAGGCATTTGTCAATGAATCTTGTACAAGTTCACTTAATTCCAGGAGTAACAGAGGAGAGGCATCTTCAAAGAAACAAACAGGCCAAGAGATCCAACAACGAAGCTCCTTTTAATGATCCTACTTATTTATTGAATAGATTGCATCCATCTTTTGCCACCTGTAAAAATCAACAAAAGTGGTAAAAATGGCCCAGTAATGCTTCTGGTATTATCTTTTTTTAAAAAATGAGATGTGTACCTTTTCACAGGACTCAGCAGGACGCTGCCTTTTCTTTCTTCCCCTTGTGGTTCATTGTATTCAGGACGGAGTTAAAGATTTTCTCAAAGGTTTATTCCTTCCAGAGATCAGTTCAGAAAAATCATCAGTCTTGAAAAAAACAGCCAGAACTCTTCCAAACCAGGCCTTTCTAACTAATGGATTGCTTCTTGAGCTTTGATGACCTTCACAAGCACTTTAGCTCAGGGGATGTGGCTCATCTCACACAAATGTTGGTCCCAGTGTACAGGTGAAGGCAATGGTACAAATGTGCATTATCCACCCCCCCAGTGATGAATTTTCCATGTGAATATTAGCATAGTCTCAAACTTGTGTCACTTCAAACAGTTGAAGGTTTTGATGGAGGCAGCAGGGAGAAAAAAAAAGGAAAAAATGTGGAAGTTGTTAAATAATGTCTATAGATAGGAATTGCCATTTCCTACGTTAAGTAGGGGAGAAGATCACATTCTATTTTGGGAGCTACTCTGCCCCAGATAACAACATTTCTTCTGTTTGTCCTCACTTTGTCAGGACTGGGTATCTTTCCTCTTGGCACCTCTTTTCACCTTTCAGCAACTTCCTGCTCCCGTAACCTTCACTTATTCACATCCTTCTCACCAGGCTGCTTTATCACTGTTTCCTTGAGATTTTCTCTTTCTTTCTTCCCTGGCCTTCAATCTTCTCAGATGTGCTCTAAGAGGATCTTTCTTATCCAGTATCTTTCAGCTCCAGGCTTGCCTTCCTATCCCTCCTTATAAATGCCTATTCCCTCAGCCTCCTCTCCCTCTCAGCTCTGTGGGAAGGCTCAGGTAAAGGCAGCCATACAGTGTACAGTCCTGTACCTCCAGAGTACCCAGAACATCCCAGCCTGCACTTTGATGTCCCCAGGACCAGCATTCCTGGAAGGTTTTCTTTACCATCAGGCACCACACCCCTGTGCTGCTGCCCCAGTTGTACTTCCCTATGCACTGGCCATTTGTTGCTGCTGCAAGGGTGGTTTTGGGAAGATGTGGGGTGTCACAATGAGGCAACTCAAAAATTTATCTCATGTTTTGCATAAAGTCCTGGAACTGATTTTTCCTTACCCCTTGATATGGAAAGAGCCCATTAGAACAGATTCCCCAGAGAAGCAGTGGAGTCACTATCCCTGGAAGTGTTCAAAACACGAGTGGACGGGGCACTTTATGATATGTTACAGTGGTCATGGTCTTGCAGGTCTTCTCCAACTTAATGATTCTACGATTCTGTGATTGTATGAAATAAAGGCTCTGTGTTTGTATCCTCAGACCCTTCCCTGTCCCCAGGCACTTCCATTGCTGATGTGAGGACTTGCTATGGAGCCTGTGAACTTACTGTATGACTCTGTGTTCATTCAGGCCTTTATCTCAAACTTTTTTAATTCTTTATGCAAAAAAAATGCAGTAAAAATACTCAATTCAGTGTAAAACAAACACTTGGCTATTCAGGTAATAGAAAAAAATTCTCCAAGTGATGTTTTTGAGATAAACAGTCTCTCACATGGCATTCGCCTTCTCAGGACTGCCTGTGCAGATGCACTCTCACAAGACTGGGTTTAGTCCAACTGGTTTCTATTGTGAAGCAGAAAAAACAATTCTGGCAAAGGCTTGTTCTGGAAGAGAGGCCACACAGATGTGAGGGGTGAGCTGAAAAGAGTCATTTCAGCAAGATAATATGCTCTGTCTGAGCTCTCTGAGCAATGAGTCCCTCTTTCATAAGGTGAACAGAAATGGCAGGACCCTCTTTTCCCTGAAGCTTGGCTTCTCTGGGTTCTGGGTGTCATATATGAGGGTGGCATTTGCTTCTGGTTGCTCCAGGGTGCTCTGATGTACCTCTACAGCATAATATGGGAAGGACAGCTCATGGCACCACCAGCAATGCAGCTTTGTGTGCTCTCCACTCCATGTGATGCCTTATTGGCACCAACCCACCCTAGAGTTAAGTTCATGCAGCAAACTCCATTTAAACAGTGATGAATGTGTGATTGTTGGTGCAGCCCTGTGAAACTCTTTGGCAAAGTCACCACTTTGCCCCTTCATCACTGTGACTTAACGAAACAAAAACCAGCCAAAAAATGGCATGTGAATTTTCCTATCAACCTTTAGGTGCAATTGCAGTATATCTTTCAAACAGCCATACAGAAACAAGGAATCCTTCATGAACTCAACTGGAAAACAACAGATCTATTTCTACTGGGTGTTTTCAGGCCTTATTCAGTTTCTAAAAATTAGTGGGGAAAAATTATCTACATTCCTGTGCTATTAAAAAAGAAAAAACCAAAACCAAAACCATAAAAACCCCCTCACTCAATTTCTCAGCTTGTACCAGCCTGTTCTAATAGAAACTGAGGCAGTTTGCCAAAGGCTAATGATTCAGTTTTATATGATTGGTTTCTTTAGCCAGATCCAGATATTTAGAGGAACTAATAATTTGTTGCACTGCTAATCTCTAAAATGCCTGCAAGGACTCACATCTAACTACACTTCTTCACTCATGACTTTTTTTAATTCATATTTTTGTTCTATGTTTCTGGTATAAATATGTTAATGCAAGCAAAGAACAATGACAAGATTATGTAGCCCATATAATTTTTCACAGCTTGGCATCACAAGGATGCATAAGCAAAAACAACATAAGGGAAAAGTACCTAGATAGAAGCTGGAGGTTTAATTAAAGAAAATTATGTGGCTATAAAATTGTCAGTATTATTCATAGCTGACCTTGATCAATAAAACTGTCCTTAAGTGGGGCTACAGCCTAACCTTACTATGTTTCTGCAGTTTAGAGAAGATTTCTGTATCTCCGAGTGGCATGTCAATGGGACCTGTTAGTTTGGGATACCTTTATTCTTAACTGTAACATGGAAAGAAATCTGATATTCAGAAATATAGTGAAAATCAGTTCCCTTTATGATTGCTTGTGCTGGACCCTGATATGCTCAGAATTACTGATAATTTCTAAAAATGTAGCCTTGTTGCATGTTGTAATATAATCTTTTGTTCTGTGTCCCTCTAAGCCAATGCAACTGGGGTTTATAAGGGAACCTTCAGGCATCTACATGATGCTGACTGTAATACTACTAAACACTGCATTTACTGCTACATATCATGCAGTACTTGAGCTTGTAAAAAGTTGAAAAGACATCTGCTGAATCTGCAGATAACAACTGTGAAAAATGTTCCCCTTTTCATTCTGTATCTGAGGCAGCAGTGGGAGCCCAGCTCTTAACTTCTGAAATCTGCAATGACTCTTTTTTCTCTCCAGGTGCTGCACTGTGAAAATAAACATTAAAAAAAACCACAACAAAAAAACCCAAAAAAACCCTTTTCAATAGAAAAGGAAAAGGGGGGAAAAGGACATTTTTTTCCTATAATAAATTGACTCAGATTGGGCCCTGTGGCCAATGCCCATCTAAATTGTTGTAAAAATTAACATAGGAATTACCAGATCAGAATGTCATAGACTAATCCTCCATCTGGTCCAGCATTGTGTTTCCAGAAGTGACTTACACCAGATGCTTCAAGGGAGGAATAAAATATTAAACATTTAGAGAATGCTATAAGTGTCCTAACCAGCCACTAACATGGTCATTGGGCAGCTGCTAGGAAATCTAGTGGCAGAAGGAGCCTGCCAGCGTTTCTGCTTTCCTATTAAATAGAGCAAAGAAATGCACTGCCCTGTGGGATATTGGTGTCTGCTGTGTCCAGCCCTGTGTGCATTTATCATTCCTCCTGTCCTGCCATGCACATGTGTATCCAGATGCACACACAAATCCTGTTCCTTTAAGTGCAAAAAATGTGCAAGGGTTGCAATGAGATGGATTTTGTCTAAGGTGAAAAGTTCTCGGGAGATTCACGGGGCAGAATTTATTTTAATGAAGCTGAGACATTTCCATCTGACCTAGTCACCTTAGAATCAAAAGAGAAATACCAGCATTTCCAGGTCTTGCCTTTTCTGTCTGGGTTTAGATGCCTGATTTAGGAGCTGGTGACCCCACTGAGTTGAGCTCCATCAACTGCCAAAGGCATCTAGGATGGCTTAGCTCAGACCTCTACAGGGCCAATGCCTGTGTTTCACCAAATGAGTCCCACCTTTGGTGGCAGAGCTAATATTGTTAGAATGATAAGGGGCTTTAAGGAATTAAGATCCAAAATAGTTAAGGCTCTTGGGGACATTTTTCAATCTGTCCCTTTCCTTAGTCTCCCTTATCGCCCGACTAATTACGTCTAACAGAGTCTAGATGATTATGGGAGTGGGATAAGAAGCTTTTTACCTTTAACTAGCAGCTCAGAATGATCCGTCTTCATAATGACCAAAATGTGTTAGCAGTAGATGACCATGAATGGGTTGATTGCATCGCTAATGGTTGATCACCCAAAATGCCCTCTGGATTAACATTAGTTGGTCACCTTGGTGGAGACTTCAGTTGAAAAATCTGTCTGAACAGAGACAGTGGTTGGGTTTTTTTTCCCCTGCAGAGTTTGTCTTTTAAAGGAGGTAGAAAACACCTGAGGGAAGGGTGGCACAACCACTAGCTGTACAGAGAGTTACTTGCCTTCTCCATGTCTGTCATCTTCCAAAGTCACTACATCTGTGTCTGTCCTAATTGTTTTATATTTAATGTTGCTTATAATTCAATATTTGCTTATCCAAAATACAGATTATATTCTCAGGGGTAGAAAATATCTTTCTGTGTATTTTGTTTAAGTCTAATTTGTTGATCTTTCATTTTATAGTTTTTTGCCTCCCCTGAGTGGGGACAAACTGACTTTAGGTGGCTGAGCAACTCTACTGAAAATAATACTGCTAACCCATTGCTGTTCCTAACAACCCAGGAACACACAGGATAGATAAACAAAAGCAGAAAACTGAAAGGCACGGTGTTCTATCACCAATCAATGTCAGAGAGCAACATAATTTAGAAAGACAAAATGCACTCATTCGAAGAGCAAGACACCATTAAATACTATGTGGAAAATTTTATCTGTCCCTAATAAGGGAGAGAAACAGAAACTATCTCTGTAAAATAACATCTATTAGGTTTGAGAATGAATCTTACACCATGGATGGAAAATTAATTTTTGAAGCGTAAAACCATGTGTTGTTTAATGCCTTCCCTCACAGAGACACATGGTGACAGTTTTTATTTATCTAAAGAGTAATTGCAATGGGGAAAAACTATCCCTAGGTCTTGATGTAGGCATGGCATAGAATAATGAGCTTGGAAATTTAACTTTCCAGCTGTAGAGGCTGGGCTAGATTGCCTACAAAGGTTGTCAGGTCTCCATCAGTGGAAGTTTCTAAAGTGAAGTTGGACAAATATCTGATAGGAACTGCTTAACTCTTTACTCCTACTTTGTAAATTGGTTTATTTTCATTTAATTTAAAAGAATCAGGACTTTCTTACAACAAGGTGTAATGTAATTCACTGTAGTTTGTTATATGTACAACAGGTTTACAGTGAGCTCTAAAATTACTGAAATTAAGTGGAGGACAGCCCTGGAGCTCCTTGTCCTGAAAGTTACTGCTTAGCTGTGCTGCCCCAGCTGCAGGGTACCTGGAAACCTGAGATGCACAGAGAGACTTGATAACTCAGATAAGTACATCTTCCCATGGAGCCCAGATCTCCTCTATTCATATCTCACAGTTTTTAATAAATTTAGCTTCTAAATATACCTTCAGGATAGTTGAGTTGACTGCTTTTTCTGCTTCTCTCTATGGTTCTGTCTGTCCACTTCTCTCTCCTACTCACTTTCTTAGTCCTCCTGCTCCCAAGCAAGAAGAGGGTTTCATCCAAATGTCTCTTACAGAGGACAGGAGACACCACAGTCCTCAGTCTGTGTTGCTGTTCCCAGTCCTTTCTGTAGTCCAGAATTTCAGAATGTTGGGATCGTGAATGCAACAGCATGTCATGGAATATTGGTGAAGGAGTCGGGACTCAACTTCACAGTGAACCCAGTGGTGAAAATCAGGAGTAGGTGTTGCTGTAAATCTACCATGTAGGTAAGAATGGAAGTTTTAAGGTAGTTGATTTAGAAATTAAATACCTCATGAATTTCTGGCTGCTTTTACCTTCAATATGAGTAAGGTTTTGATTCTTGGGACTGAATTTCATGAAGGTGTTGGGTATCTTGTATACCATGGTCTAAACACACTGGTGGAGATGGCAGAATGTTGTTGCTTTTTCTTCTCAACAGCTGTTATATATGCTGAGATGAAGAACATATGCAATGAAGGGAAGGAGAACCTGTTAAACACCTGAAACTGAGACCCTACAATCTGTGTAGCTGAGTTTGATGAAGACACCGCTTGAAAAAAGTATAAAATCTATAACAAATGGGGCCTTTTGTGACAGACAGTGGTGATGACAGGTTGTCTCAGATTATTTTGTTCCACCCAGACATGCTGCTTTCAAGGCTTCTCTCCCACATCTCCCGCAGACTGGAAATCAGCCACTGAGTGTGGCTTGGAATAACTAAGCAGCAATAGGTGCTGCATTTTGCAGAGACTCCATGCCTGCAAGTGTGCACACCCATATGTGAGGAAGGACTTTTTGTTCCCCTTCATATTTCCCTAGTGCAGTGTGTAGATGTGGCTGAAGTATTCATTTGAGTTAATATATATGCAAATACTAGAGACCATTAAATATACATTATTTCCTCCTGCTAATGATCTTTGGTACTCCCACACTGCTGCACTGTGGCTTCTTCCCAGTGCTTTTTGCTTGCAAGCAGCTGATTCTCACCCTCCGAGGGCTGGTGTTTCCAAGGAGCAGGGGGAAGGTTTGGGAGTTCACTGCAGCTCCCAGCGTGAGGAGATGGAAGGCAATGCCAGAGAAAGGAGCTGCTTATCCTCAGCTTGCCAAATAACAGCTTGTACAGCCATGCTGTGAGCCAGATCAATGTGCTGATAAGTGAACTGACCTGCCCTGAAAATAACCTGGTAAAAAAAGATGAATTTTCTGATCCACCTCACAGTGTGACCCCACAAGCAGCTGCATTACCACAGCCGAGGTGGCCTCACATTGTAGTGTGCTACATGTTCAAGGGAGGAACATCATTAAAAGTATCTCCTGGTTTTGTCTGTTATTGAAATAAAGTGAACAGGAGTTCATGGTCACACATCTTTGTGGCTCACGTGGGCACCATCTGACAGAGCAATGTGGGATAGCAATGGGCATGTTGTTCTTGGTCTCCCGATAGTGGCAGTCAGCAGGAAAATACTGTTTGGGGGTGACTTATCTCCCTACTGCAAACAGGCAAAGATTGGCATCCAAATCTCTGCTTCTGAGTGTGCAGCAGAATCAGTGCTGTAAGTGGCAGTATGAGTACAAGCAGTCCTACAGGCAAGGGAAGGAGGAACATGTCAGTTTTCTGTATTTTGGCCAAAAGCTGCTGTCATCTTTGGGGACAACAGTGGGCAGCTCAGGCTGGAGAGATAGGGAAAGCTGTAGGTATGAATGTTTTTCTCTCCAGGCTTCTGTCCATGAGCCACAACTATCTGTGGGCAGAGCTGGGCACAGCTTCTATCAGTCACTGTGGTATTTGGTGTTTGCACCTGTTTTCATCACAGTGCTCAGCTATACTGACAACAGGTCCAAGCCTCAGCCGTTATAGGATCTTCATGAAATAAGATGGAGAGCTGGGTGTTTCAGTTCCACTCCTTTTACTCCTGACAGATGCCTCTTGTTGCAATAATACATTAATTTTTTTTACTGTTTTTCTCCATGAGTTCAGCATCTTGCTTTCCCTGTTCATTGTTTTGGGCTATGGCTCTGGATACCACACCCATTGCCAGAGTCAGTTAATGAGCTGGGATGGGATTCAGTGTGTGATTCTGCTCCTTTCACTCATGAGAACATCAAGAGCAAACAGGACTTTAGATTGCCACCTTTTCCTCTTTGTAGCTTTTCTTTGTTGTTTATTTTTGTTTGTTTGTTTGGATTTTTATACTTTATTTACTTTACCTGTCAGAACACTCTGTATCTTCTACCTGAGGTGTCACCATGGTGTTACACACACACTGCTTCTATTAGCTGTTAGAGAAATCATGTTGCCCCCCAAAATCCTATTAATATTAATGAAGTATGTTCCAACAACTAAGTAGCTGCTCCTTCCTGCAGTCAGGAATCCAGGAAAATATTTAAAGGATGATGAAGCTAGTAAATTAAGAGTGCTAATATAATTATAAACCTTACAGTGAGGATGACACTTTTAGACTTGATAATAGACAAGCTCTGAGTTTCGTCACATCTGTGAACTGAGAGAGTCCTGTGCTTTCTTCATCCTGGGAGCCAACCACCTGAAATGTGAGCTGAGTTGGCTTTAAAAACAAAAGTTTAAACTCAGACTTACAATGTGAGTGTATCATGTGCATCTAATTTGCTTGCAAGGAGGTGTCTGATTCTGGTGGAAGGTAAGGCTTCAGCTGTGATGTCCTTTAGTATGTTTGGGCAGCTCTGAGTTTGAATCTGGCTGTTGTGACTGATCCCCGGTGTAGGGGTGTGATCAGATCGTGGCCTGATGAGCAGGCAATGCTCTGGTGGCATATGGACCCCTGGGCTTATGCAGGGGAATGGTGACAGAGCAGTCCTAAGCCCGGTTCATGGGGCAGTGTGTGCTCACTGGGAGAAGAAAAGGGTCAGAGCTGCTGCTCACAGTGCAGCTGGGCATCAGGTACAACTTTCAAGGATGTTTGCCTAATTCTGTCACGAGAGCTCAGTGAGGAGTAGGAAATTGGTAGTAGCTTTTCAGGGTTTCATACTGCAGGCACTGCCATCCTGTCCCACTCATAAACTACTCGATCATGATCTTAGAACTGTGTAACATTTTTTCCTTTCTATTTTTATTAGGAAGATACTCTGGAGTTAGATGGTCAAAAACCATTTTCTGATTTTTAGCTTACGTTTACCCTTTCTTCTTTATAAATATCTGTCCTGTGTCAGTGTTGACTTAGGGTTTAAGTAGCTCTTCTTTCCCATTTCTGCCTCTTTTCCCAGTATATTTGTACATGGAAGCCTTACTTTGATTAGGCTCCCGTAGTTTCTCTCATGTGACAGTGTTTTCATTGCCCTGATCATTTGCATTATTTGCATCCGTTCCAGTTTTGCTTTCATTCCTCATGAATATGAGTGGCCAAAATTGTACCCACTATCCAGATGAGGTGTCAGCAGTACTCTATGATTTCCTAATATTTCTCAGTCTTTACTGGAAAGTAAAGATTTTCCCAGTAACTCCTTTCAGTGCAGATTTCACTTTCACCGCCTTCCACACTGGTGGTTTATAATCCTATGATCGATCAGTACAATCAAATCTTCTTCCTCTTCTGTTAATTTGAGAGCTGGTATAGGAACCTGATTATACTTACAGGAACACACATAGCGTTATTGCTCTCAGTAAATGCAGCTGAGGTGAGATTTTTAGCTTGCAGTAAATATTTGGGAATGATTTCACTCCATTATGTTTAACTAAATTACTGCATAAAAGCTGAGCTTCTCACCTTACTGGAAGCAAAGCAGCAAAACCCACAGCAGCAGTTCTTGCTGGATGGCACAAAGAGCTTGTTAATGTGTAATCCAACAAAGCAGCCAAATGGAGAAAGTCAATAATAAAGTATCATCTGTAAGAACTTGAGGAAAACTTCATAGTTGCTGTTCCTTTTTTTCCAAAACAATGGTATTACTTTTTTTTTTGTACCTGTGTTTGTCTCCTTTTCTTCATCTGACTCTGTTTCTTACAAAGTGCTGGTCATTTAGGAGAAATTCTAGGGTTCAATGAAGAGAGATCTTATACTTGCTGTAAGGAGGTTTATTTAGAGGTCAGAGTTTGTGGAAGGGAGTTAGAGGAAATGAGACTGTGATTTGGTCATTAATACCTGGGCTCTAGTCTGATCCCCATCACCTTGTCAACAATCCCTTAGAAATACCAGTGCTTTGACATTTGTGGGCTTCAGACTTCCTAATCTAGGGAAAAGTTACTGTCCTGAATTGTGCCTATCACTGTAATGAGTGTAGTGAATGAACTACGTCAGTTTATTTTTGAATTAGGATTTTATCCTGAAACCATGATAAAAATGTGCTGGAAGCCACTCTTCAGCACAATGTCACAAGCCCTTAAATTGGTGAAAACATTTTGAATGATTCTGAAGTTGGGTTTAATTCAGGAGAAATATTTTCCCTCACTTCTAACCATAAGATTCAAACCACAAAGGAGAAAGCCACAAGGTAGAGCCATGTTTGGCTCGTCCTTAGCCTGGACATGCAGTCTTGCTTATAAGCCCTGATCACAGCAGGCAAAAGAATTGTCCTGAGCATTCTCATTTTTTATAGTATGGAAAGGCAGAAGCTCATGTCCATCATTTGAGGATGAAGGAATATAAAGCAGATTCTTCTGCTGCTTATAGGAACCATTTCAATGAATGATTCCATTTCATTTTGGGTATCAATGGAGTCTAGGAAAATGTACCTTCAGTTGGAGGTGTCTAGCAGAGATAGGAAAGAGAAGAATGGCTCTAAGATACTGACCCAGCTGTAACTGGTCAGGCACGTGTCAGTGCAAAGCTGTCAGTCTTGTTTTGGTCAGAGGCACAGTTACACACAGGAGTCATAGAACTGCACCTTAACTGCACCTACAGCCAAAGCATGTGCTCCCATAACAGCACTTGTCTGCATTGAGCTTGACTGCAATTGCTTGGGGCCTCAGTATTAATTGCATAACATCAAGAAGAGCTTCTAGACATTCTCTTACATCTAACTAATCATTAACTAATCTATCTAACAATAAGTGCTAAGAAAATTGAAATATTCTTATCTGTCTTTTCAATGGCAGGCAGATTAGGGTGCATTGTCAGAATGACAGAAAATTAAGTCTGAAAAATTTTGAAATAGTGTTGTTAGATAATTGAGAAGCTGATTACTGAGGGGGGATGGAGTGCTTACAGAAAATTTAATGAGGTATAGCTAGTCCTTTTAGATAAAAATGAGACATGAACCGCTTTCATTCTTTATTGAACAAAGGTTAGATTCTACTGTCATTAAAATAAATGGGAATGCTCCTAATGGAACAACATTAGGATTCTGATATCAAATGTGAGAATAAAATAATCAAATAGATCCTTAGGACCAGTCTGTCACTTCTGTAGCTAGCACATAACAACTCTTGGTATCAGCTAAACTTGGTAGCCATGTTTGAAATGGAGCTTTACATTTAGTGGAACATCCTGTGGCCGTTAGAAAGTATGAGTCAGGTCCCAAATTACGGGTCAATGAGCAACCCCTTATGGGCTTTGCTGCACCATATAATTAATGACACGTTGCACAGTTAGAACCTTGCAGCTTCAAACCCATAACACTTCTGCTTAGATCTCTCCTTTCAGAGGAGAGGACAAATTTCATAAGGGTTGTGTCAGTATTGACTAGAATATCCAATGTGGTCTTATATTCAGTGTAACCTGATCAAGTACACATTGCACAGTATTGTAAGATGGGAAAAGAAGTTTTATGTGATGCTGGAACACGAAGATAAAGGTCCATGGTAGCACAATGTGGCAAGGAAATTGGTATCATTCCCACTTTTCTTGTTGAGAGAGTCAGTCAACACACCAGATATTTGAAGCAAGCCCCCTTTATGTATCTCTGCTGGATGACTTTCTTCCAGCATCTGGGTTGTTACACCACCAGGCTTTCAGTTAGGTCTGACACTCCAAAAGGGTGTCCTCTATGTAGTCACAGCTGTAGAGGTGGCCTGTTATGCACTGCAGGAGATCAGCTTTGGAGCTGTAACTGCCTCTAATAAACCAGTGTTTGTCAAGCAAGCTTATTTTCTCATTCCAGAAATGGATTTGAAATATGGTTGGGGTTTTTATGTTTTACCAGAGAGATATATTTCACATAATTTCTGCTTTCTTTTCCATTTTCTGAAATTATTAAAGGGAACATAAGAAACATAGATGTATCAACAATAATTTGGTCCTACTCTCTCGCAGTGTTTTATGAGCTATATAACATGAACTGTGGTCAAAATTTTTCATGATTACAACTTTCCATGGGATCTCCCTTCTGGATAGATTGTCTCAATGACATCTTTCCTTTAGAATAAGAATTGGTACAATTTCCTGAGTCATTCATTGATTTTCAAGAAACTTAAAAATTAACATCTTTGAGTTTTCTATTTCATATGATATTTCATTTTTTATTTAAAGAGGGACAAAGGGTTAAAATAATTTGGGAGGAATGACAGGTGGGAATATTTCCGCCATCATATAAACCTCCCATTCTTAGGAAACCACAAAAATAAAGTGGAAAACACTACACAAGGTATTTCTCAGCTTCATTCCATTGCAGCACATTGCAGATATTTTTGTAATATCATGTGAATTCCATAGTCCTTAAGTAGCTTGCTTTTTTTCTTTTTTTTCCTTTTTTTCTTTTTTTTTTTTGCATTTAGGATTAAAACAATCCCTTTGTAAAGACTCATCATGATGGTGCTTTAAAGTGCCATGACTGTCAGCTCACAAGTCATCTTAAAGTTGGATGGCTGACATAATAGCATCTTTTTTTTTTTTTTCACTGACCTAAATCAAGTATTGGATGGATCAAGTCTTCTCCCTGTATGATCTCAAAGAAGGGATTTTGGTTTTCTTTTTTTCTGTGCCTATGTTCAGCTATTGGTTACTTTATGCTGAGCTGTGAACTGTGTGGTTATTGGAAGCAGCATTAAAAGCCAGGGAGTGCCTCTGTTTTCAAGAATATCTATGACTCTACTGTTTTGGGCTCCAGACTGGTTGTAAAATGTATTTACAGCCATATAGGATACATATTTGATCTGCAGGCATCAGAGATGAACAAATCCAAACGGTCCAGAATGAAGAAATTTAAAAAAATTTGGAGGGTGAGTGAAAAATGTGCATTAGTCTTTTAGAAAGATTGCAGTGGTAACAAATAAATTAAAAGAAGATAATTTTTGGTGTTTGTGGACAAGTTGTTCTGCTGCATGCACGTTATTTGATCAGAGTTTTCATTGCAGGGTATGACTGTGTGCTTATTTTTTTTCATATTAGTCACATCTTTGCAAATTTCTAGAGACATTAAGCATTCAAGTTTATTTGACTTTTGAGAAAAGTTTTAGAGAATTTGCAACAACAACATTTATATGGTAAAAGCTCTTGAGGAAACGAAGCTAAACTGATTTCCTCTGTGGCCTTTAAAAATGCCATTTAAGGGTAGATGAATATAAAAAAGGCATTACAAAAAAAAAACCAAACCTACAAGCCTCTTTTCCCCTCAGGCTGTATTTTAGAGCTGAGATATACTGTAGAGCTGAACTATATGGAACATGATTAAAGCCCTTGCAGCATTGGAATCTAGAAAGATGATCAAATTAAATAATAATGGAGGAGTGTATTTACTTTATAAACAATTACACATCTTATAGGTTGAAAGTAAAAACAGAGAAATTGAACAGATAATTCTTTACCAAATGCGAAGTTAATTTGGTGTAACAAGTGAAACTGGCATCTCTGATGTCTCATAAACTGGATTTCCTTGAAAAGTTTGGGGTTAGTTTTTCTCATTGTTAAAACTGATTCAAAAAGTAGTTAAATTTTAAAAGGAACTTAAAAGTAATTGAATACATTTGTTTGTATGCTTTCAGAAGATGGGTCTCTGATATCAGTTAATTAAGTTATGTAAATTATGTTACATTATTATTTAAATAATGTGCATTTTCCTTGATCTGAAAATCAGTTAACTTGCTTACTGATAACATCGGTTTTAGTATTTAAAAGTAGCTTTGATTTGATATTCTATCAGTGATGAGAAATGGTCACTTTCCATAATATACAGCAATTTATAGTCAGGGTATTGAGTAGTAGAGGATTTTCACATTTTTAATTCTGTCTTCAAATAACTGTAATATCTCTGTTTATGGTTTTGTTTGTTGAAAAGTGTTATTGCCAGGGTGAAAATTATATTTTAATCATCGTACAAGTTTCATTTGTGCAAACAGGCAGTTTCCTTAGAAATTAAAACATAGCCATTAAGCATAAGTAGATATTATATCATATTAAGTGACATGAGATAATTACTGTAGTCAAAGCATGGTACTTAAATGGGCTCTGGGAGTGGTTTAGTTGTAAGAGACAAAATGTCCTTCTTGAATAGAAATATTTTATTTGCACATAGCTGTGTATGTTGTTGTGCAGCTGAACACTTTGTCCTTTACCTCCTATTTGTGAAAGCTATTTAACTGTGGGCTATTAAGCATCCTTTAATTGATACATTTTCTGCTCTTCTCCCTACAGCATTTGTCCCTATTCCATCGTTGGAATTCAGGGTAATATAGCTCAAAATTAAATTTCTGCAGAATCAAATGTCAGTTTTAAATACTACTATTTCTTTTTTTCCTACTTGAAACTATTCGGGGTAGAAGCACGTTAGAATCTCAAAAAGGGCCTTTATGATTCTTGTTAAAACAAAAGGGTTAGACCTTATATTGTGCAGAGTGTGCTTTTATAATAAGCCATAATATATTTATGCAAGAGATTATGTCTGTGATATGGCACGCACTTCTTTTCTCCACTTAACTCTCGGCATTAACTTGCTCAGTATTTATGGATACATCAAAATTATGATTTACACTGTACTTATCATTAACATCCCTTGCAATAGCTCTCTGTAGTTCTTGCCATCCTTCTGAATCCAGTCATAAAATGAAGATATTAACAGATAATTAAATTAAATCCTTAATTATTTGGGGATGATGAATTCACTCTGTGATTCCAGAAAGGTATAGAGAGCCTTTTTCATAAGCAATATAAATTGAAACCAGTAGAACTGTTATGATTTATGCCGGCTTGATGATCTGACTCATACTGTTCATTTTCTGCTCCCCTTTTAAAAACATATTAATGAAAATTGGATGTAGAAAGTGTTTTTTAAAATATGAAGCTTTCAAGATATTTTTGAAATATTATATACACTCCAAGATAGCACTGCTTGAAAAGTACCTGTCATTTTTTCACGCCAAATAGAATGTCCTTCAGCAGAAGGCAGGGAAACTTCACTTTTGTTTCTCCAGAGGTTTCTACCGTCCATAGGAAACCTTTCCTTGTCTTCAATTAATCCTTGATCTGGCCTGTGTTTCATGTTGATCCCCAAAGTGTTGGCATGTGTCACTGACAGTTAAATCTTCCAGAATGTTCAGCTACTACCCAATCCTGCTGGTGAAGTGGCTGGTTACTAAACACTGCTGAAGATACAGCCAAGTCAGCTCATTAAGGACAGAAAGCCAAACTTACAGGAAAAAAACAGGGAAATGAATTATAGGGTCAAAACAGGCAGCAACAATAAGCAATCAATCTTTCTGTACTCAGTCCTGAGTACATTTGCTCAAAAAAAAAAAAAAATCTCCCCACAGTCATTATGAAGTGGATTACAGATTATGGTATTTAATGGGAATGCTGGGCTGTCATGAGGACTGAAGGTTATAATATTTACCTTAGGTACTGAGCTGTTTTGAGGACTTGTTAGTAAGGGTTCTTAGTGATGCAGAGATACCTGGCTAACATTTGCCCCAAGCTTGGAAGAAACACTGTGCCAAGTTTTGTTAGTAGCAAAAAAGTAAAGCAATCATCATGGAAACATGAAAATTGATATGAGAGTATTTAATGGCTACTTCAAAGCTACTGATTCTCTTGTGTAAACCTTTATTTAGAAAATGTTTAGGGCAGACATTATTTACTCAATAGTACAGTCCATTGTGATCCATCATACCTGTAAGTATTTAAACTCCAGGTTTTTTTAATGCATTTTTGACCCAATAGACTGTGACAGCTATAAAACCCTATTATGGTCTCTCATGCCAAGTATTGGAAGAGATGTTTGGAGTAAATATGCCTTTTTTAAAAATCAGTATAACTTGCTCAGGAAAAAAGCTTATGGTGGTGGGCTGGAGTGATTCTTTTGCTTCAGAAACATAATTTGTTTCTCCTTCATAATTTGTGTATTCAGGCTGTAAAGTGGTATAAAAGCATGGATTCTGAAGCAATTTCTCAGTCTCTCTGCTTCTTAAATATATATCTTGAACAATAATATTTAGCAGACTTGTGTTAGCATGTGTAGGGACTGAGATGAAGAAAGAATGTTTTGTTTAAGTGCCTTTAAAATACGTTATCTTTTAAAGAATTATAGCCTGAACCCCCAGCCCCAAAGGCAACAAGGTTGAAATGCTTTAACCTGTTAACAGAATGTGTATCCAGACTTTTAGGTAAAAAGGCTTTCACCCTCCCTTGAGTGGCAGTGTCTGCACTTTCACTGCTGAGGCACAGGGTATGGATGCAAGTTCCAGCCCGTGTGGCCTCATATATCCTCCTTGCTCCACGTAATATATCCATCAGGCAGCAATATGGTGTAGCTTTAAACCTTTTTGGAGAGTGCCATTTCTTCCCTGCAGTGTGTAGGACAGATGCTTTTGGGTTGTGCTGTGCCAGAGCATCCTGCAGCAGCTCTGCCTGTTCTGCCTGAAGAAGCCTAAGCATATAGTAAGAACTGATGGCACAGGTTTGAATGAGCAAAGATGGATTCAGAAGGGGAACAAACACATCTCAAGAAATTCCTTGATGACTTCCTCTCTGCCTCCCCCTCTAGTAGCTTTTAACAGGAGACTAATGGGTGCAAAAATCCATCAAATAGCACTCTCCCCCTACTTCCATTTTCAAAGATACCTCCCCAATCCTCTTGCACTAATGGGAGAAGGATGACTTGGAGAAGAGTGGGAAAGAGGGAGGAGGCATCTGAAAGTCTTCACATGCCCCTCAGCACAGGCAGGTGGGGAAGGGCTCGGGCAGCCTGTGGCCCCTGGCTGAGCACATCCTCCCCTCCTGCAGCAGAGGATGAGCCTGCAGCACCCATGGGTGCCTGCCCCGGTGGAGGTGGAGCAGCCCTCCGGCACCACCAACAGCAGGGACCTGCTTGATGATGATCTGGTTAGTGCTGGCAGGTAGGAATGGGGGCTGAGAGGAATGAAGATGACAGAGAATCCCCAAATCTGAGGTACAGGGGTGGGAGATAGATTGAAGGAACTGCTTATTTTGTTGGCATAGGGCAGCAGAGGGGTCAGGATTTCTGCTTTTGTGTTTCTCCCTTTGCCTTCTCCTCTCCTCCCTTTGCTGGCTTTGTGATCAGCTGGTGGAGGAAAGAAGGAGGAAAGAGGGGTTTGGATGGAGCAGCTTACACCACCACTGCTTCTGCTGGGACCAGCTCTGGTCCCTCAGACTCCTTTGTCCTCAGGTAAAGAGCAACAGTGAAAGAAGGTTGTAGACAGGTGTAGGTCAGTCTTTTCTCACAGGTGACAAGTGATAGGACAAGAGAAAATCAACTAAAGTTTTACCAGGGCAGGTTTAGAATGGATATGATGAAAAATCTTTTCACTGAAAGAGTTGTCAAGCTGCCCAGGTAAGTGGTGGAGTCACCATCTCTGAAAGTGTTCAAAAAACATTTAGATGTGGTGCTTAGGGACATGGTTTAGTGGTGGACGTGGCAATGTTAGATTAATGGTTGGACTCGATGATCTTAGAGGTCTTCTCCAAAATTTGTGATTCTATGTGGCTTTTAGTTCCTGAGTTTGGAGAAAGATTTGGCCATGTGTCCTTCAAGTCCTTTATTTTCAAGGACTTCCCACGGCTGAGTCGGGAAGCTCCACCATTCTCCCCTCTGGAGGTTTATGCCCTGGCCCAGCACTCAGCCATGCTCAAAGGATTCGCTTGGAAAGTGCTCAAATAAGTGAACCAAGAAAACTATTTAACATCAACCAATTGCACATAAATGTGAATCAATCACTTATAATTTTGTTTATGAAACTGAAAATGTCAAATGTTCATCTCGAGGAGGCCATTTGGCACTGTTGCTCTCTGTGTGATGCATTTTGATAATGAGGATGTCTGAAAACAAACTGCATTGATTTAAAATAATAATGGAAAACATTTTAATATGTTCTTGAACATGGTGATTAGTGCTACAAAGGTCTTCCCTGCAAAAATGAGTTTGCTTGAACTGGTCTTAGTTATTCAGGGCCTGTCCTTTGTGTTGGGAAACTAGTGGAAAAAACTATAAATCAATAGAAATATATATTACAGATTTTGCTGTGTATTGCTCCTTTTATAACTCTCACAATGTTTCTAATTATACTTAACTGTTAGTATCTGGTGTATTGGTTTAAAATGGGAACTACTTAATTCACTAAATGTGTGAGTGGTAGATCTTTCACTGCTCATTCCCCAAGGTCAGTAAGGGACTCCCAAGTGTGGTAAAGCTGTTAAGTATAAAGTGGATTAGAGAATTTACACATTCTTACAAATCTCAGTGACCAGACTTTAAATTGCTTGGTTTAATTCATTAAATGGACTTCGTAAAACAATCAACAAATATATCCCTTTGCAACTTTAGATTCAAATATAGAATGAGTGAAATTGCATATGCTACTTTAAAATGCTGCTTCTGCTTTCCATTGGAATTTTGCAAGCCCCTGTAGATAAAAAATAGTATTGAAATATTAGTTAACACACTGATCCTGCAAACCCTTATTCATATGAGTGATTTCATTCGTGACAACAGTTCTTTTAGTTTCTGTGGGAACTAAACTAAAATAAAATTAAACATATCTATGAATGTTTATTACACCATCAGACAAAATTAATGAATTGTTAAAAAATGAATGGCATTAGGTGTTCACTATCCTGGCAGTGTTGTGAAGTTTTTTATAGAGTTGATTGGGATGTAGATAACCCATAGCTACACAGATCAGAAACCTATGTATTCATCTCTCTCACCTCTGGATGTATGAACTTGGTAATAAACTGTGAAGGAGACCTTCCTGGGGGAAAAAAAGGCCTTATCTAGTTCCTTTCAGCTTATTTTCTGAAGATATCAGAAAGGCTGGCTTGTTTATTAGATAGTGTTTCCATTTGAGTTACAGCCATACTGGGGATGACATCAGAATATTTGTAGCACAGGGGCAGCATTTTAAACAAATTTTTACAGAGGAGATTATGCTCTCAGAAAATCACACTGCAATCAAACACTTCAGCAACCTAAAGCTAAAATGGAAAACAGCAAGAAAATGAGCATTTACAACTTTTTTAAAAGCATTACCATTTTTTTTTTTTTTTGGTAAATCACTTTTCACCTGTGATCCTCCTTTCACAATAGAACATGCCAAGAATGTTGACTGTGTCTATTCATAAGATGCTAATGTTGTGCTAATGGCTGTTTGTAATCACTGTTAGCAGTGACTGCAGACTGTACAAAATTTGCTTTAGCATTTCTAGTCAGCATTTTCCCTGTGAATGATGAGATCTGAGGTTTCTGGAGTAAAATCCTGGCCCCCTTAAAGTCAAAGGGAGACCTCCATTAGTTACCACAGGTCAAGGCTTAGCTGCTGAGGGTCTTCTGGATGAATGCATCTCATTTAACAAGCCATGTGGCACAGGGACTTAGCCACATTGCTTGCACTTTCTGGCAGCTGCAAATATTCTGCTCTTATTTAAATGAGATGCAACATGTTTATAGTTGATTTAATTTATTTTTAAATTATAAAGAGAGGGGAAAGGGGAAGGACAGCACTAGAATTCAGGTCTCCTATTCAGGTATAACATGAACATCTTATCTGCTTTTGCATTCATGGAATCACAGAATCATAGAATGGTTTGGGTTGGAAGGGACCCCAAAGATCATAATTATTTACCTCTAGGGTGGAGGGATCTCTTACCACCACAACCTAGTCTTGTATTGCTCTCTTCTGAAAGTTCAGAAGCTAAGCTGCAGGGACTGAGTTTCTTAGCACTAACAAAACAATGATGGAGAGCTGTTACTTGGCCATTGATTCATGTTCTACAGCCACAATGGTCTTCTTGGTAGAGTCTTGCAGTTTATTGAAATGAAGGGTCCACATGCCACAGCTGGATGTAGGAGTTTGAGTCTAGTCTTGCTAATTTGAGTTCCTAAGTAGGACCTAGCCTTTTCCAAGCAGGAAGAAGAGGGAAACCTGCCAACAGGTTTGTCTTCCAATAAGTTTTAAGGGGGGAGAAGCTGAAATGTAATGTATTTACATTCAGCAAAAATAACTTTTTGTGCAGAAAATATGGACTTATTATTGCCTGATTTAAAGGATTAACAAATGAAAGCTCCCAACTCACACATCTTTAGAACTACACATGAATTCCTTGCTAGTGGAATGCAGGGGTGCCTCTGTCTGGGAGGAGACAGACAGTGGATTGACTCACTCTTGACTGGCAGTTTCACGGTCCTTTGAGGGCCTCTTGAGAGAGGTGGGTCATTCTGCTCAGCCCTGGGCCATGGTCCCAGCACACAGGCAGATCTTCCTTGGGAAGACTTGCTAGCTCTCCGTCACCCAAAGGGGTCCCTGTGGTCTAGCAGGTCTGTGGGAACGGGGCTGTGTTGTGGCAGAGCTTGCTGGTACCACAACTGGTGACATAAGTCCCCTCTCCAATACAAAAAACAGAGCAGGGAGCAGCCTTGTCCCTTTTGCTGGCACCTCTGTTGAGAAAGGCCTTTCTTACAGAGGCTCTCTTACCCAACTCAGTTACAGTTTGCCTTCTCCGAGTGGAGGAAGTGTTTATTACCCAAGGGCAACTTTGATACCATTAACCTGGTCCAGCCTGGCACCTGAGGAACCCTTCTTCTGGTTAATTTGCATGTGCCCTGCTAAATTGAATATTTAATCTGAAAATTTTTTAGGTTACACTCATGTGAACTAATGTGCAGAGTTTAATGGCAAATAACACAGTCAGTGAAGGCCTACTTATAATAATTTATTATTGGCTTTTGTGTGTGTTGGTTTTTTTCTTTTCTTTTTAAAGAACTGCAGAGATTGTCCTGGGACTCCTCTTGACCCTGTCACTTTAGAGGGTAATGGTGACTTCTGCTTTGCCCAGCAACAGCACTGGTGGGTGGGGAGGTGAAAGTATCCTTGAAGCATGGCACAGAATCTCTGTTTGGTAGATAATTACTGCATTTAGAGAGGGTACAGAATTAATGGTGTTGTGTCCTTCTGGCAAAAATATTGCTAGTATTAGAGAAGTGGTGCTAATAGCTCAGAAAGCCTCAGCAAATGCAGAAGTTTGCATAATTGCACAAATTTGGTGGGTGTAAAAACCGTGTAAAAGTAATGATTTCTGATGGTAGTAAATCAAATGGCAAGTCCTCCAGTTCATAAAGGATTTTTTTAATGCAAATTCTGGAGTTTACTAAGTGCTCTGGGACAAAATGTTCTTTTACCTGCAGTTACCAGTTCGTGCTTTGAGGCAGGATGACCAACTGTTGCCCATACCTCATATCATATGTTGAAAATCAGAGTGGTCCCCAGCCTGGACTGATGATATCTTAATCTGGAGGATTGGTCAGGAAAGTGGTTACCTCCTTCCCCTCCTGTGAATTTTGGACAGTTTTTCCAAAGGTTAATAAACAGAAGACTTTTCCTTTCCATTTCACTACCAGAGCAGTTCTCAGATTGCTTTTGTCATTTTTTAAGACATACAATTGTTGAATTTCTTGTCATTTTTCTCCTGTGATGATTTTCTTTTTTTACTATTGCCTTCCAAATAACTCATGTGTGAGGCAAACAGGAAAAGCATTTCTGTGTCCTGACTGTTTCCTCTATTACCTACAAGGGGGTATAAAGGGGTTTCTTGCAGTCTTCTGAGGTCGGTCTTAATTTTGTCATTCTTGCTTGTTGACAAACAGGAAATGCCCTTTCCATTTTCTGCTCAAAGGAAAGACAACATCTGGAGCTGAGTGATGCCAGCAGACACCCTCCTGTAGGTAAAAAGCCTGAGAGAGCACAGATATTTAACCAGGAGGGTGGATGGAGACCTGCTAGAGCATGTTTGAGAGCATGTAGCTTGATTCTGTCAGCCTCAGAGACTGAGAAGGTCTTTCTGAATATGTTGAGTCTTAGTCTCAACCATCTGGAAAAGCCATTTTTGTTATGCAAAGCTCTCCATGATTAAAAGTACCTGTCTGGTTTGAACATCTCTGTTGTGTTAATGCATTGCAGTAGCTGGGCTGCATTAATTGTAGCAAAGCTGCATCCCACAGACATTTTCAGAGGATAAAGAGGTGCAGTTACTCTGGTTTACCCCACAGTCATACTCACATCTAGTTTTTTTTACTTGTACAAAGCTGAGTTCTTGGAGGGAAGGAGGCCATAGTGTTGATTTGGTTAGCCCTTTGGGAATATGACCACACTCCTAGCTGGAGAGTCAATAGTATGATAGAATTTAGCATCAGTTGGTTTGAAGCTGGTATGTGATCTGTATAGAGTCTGGAAAGGATTTCTAGTGAGCATTTCTTGCCATTCCTTCTCTTGCCCTCTTGTTGCTCCCCATAAAGCTTAGAGCAAGCACTTGCTGGACCACATGAATGAAGCAAGTTTATTTATGGCTGCTTCCTGAATTTCACTGGTTTTATGGCTTCTGTGGAGCTGTTCCTGAGAACTAAGCATCTCTCAAATAGTAACTTGATTGACAATAAGTAGATGGGATATTACTCTCCTTGACATCTGCTACAGTTTCAGGGTGTGTATAGCAATTGATGGGGCAAAAAAATCCTCTTACAGAAGGACATATCATTCCACTGTCTTTCTTTTGGTGAAGAGCAATCCCTCCTGGAACATATCAAGACTGATAGATGGCTGCAACTAAAAGCCACACTAGGGTGGGCAGAAGTTTTTTGATGCTTTGTTCTTTCACAGAGGTACTGTAAGGAGAGGTGACAAAAAGATTTTCAGCTCTCAGCCCTAGTCATGTTCCCTGTCAAATCTACCAGAATCATTTGTTTGCTCAGAAAATTAAGCAGTAATGGCATATATTACTTAGAATAAATTCAGTTTATTTCAAAAGCAATAAAATATTAAAGTGAAGCCGAGATTTTTTTTTTTTTAAAGACACGTGGTTGTCTCCCCATGTCATAGGATTTGTGGTGACTCATAAATTCTTTATGGATTTTTCTTCAATAACTTTGTGTCCTTTTTTGTGAACTTTTAGTTCACATGTGAACCATCTCTTTTTGGTTTATAACTAATTGGGTTAATCATCTTTGTACTATAAAAGATGTATCCACATTAATTTTGACCATTGCAGATTATGGACTTGAATTTGCAGTGGGGTTGCATACAAGGCATCCACTGAGCACAGCCATGACCTCTCTAGGTTCAAAGGCTGTCCTATGCATGGAGCTCCTCTGGGTGACAGCCTAAATTAGACCTTGGTATCTGAATACTAGGTACAACCCTCACCCAAAAAGCAGGGATCACAATCCTTTTGGAAAACTCAGTCCACTGCTCAGGCCAGCTATTTGTTTCTGTGGTGAGTCCTACTCTTGCACTCATATCTCCCCACTACTTCTAATAGTATGAACAGAGAACATTTTTAATATTTCCACTCATAAACCCTCTAAACCCACTGGGATGCTCCAAGGGCCGTGTCTGAGTAGCCAGACACACCTGATGAAGGTTTTGCAGACAGAGTAAGCTCTATACAATTCATTATTAAAAACTCTCAAGCTCTTTCTTTGAACACTGGGAGTGCTCTGATGGTAAGTCTGCTCCTGCTTCCCCATCCCTGAGCACTCAGGGACCTGTGGGAGTCCCAAAGGATCTTGCAGGGTGCAGCAGGTCTGGGTGCAGCCTGGTGCCCAGGGCTCTCTGCCTTGCAGGGGTTGCTGGGTGGGTGTGTTGCTGCTGGTACCCTTCAGATATGTGTAAACTCATCTGTTTTCCTTCGTCACTCTCTCCTCACATAATTTCTTGTCTGCCTATTGTACACCAGGAAAATGTAAAGAGGACTCTACCTTTTGATTTGTGATAAAAGTAATTCTAAAAATATCTTGAAGAGATCCCCCTGGCCTCTCTTCCTACTGTATCAAATCCAGAAATCGTATTTTCCTCTTTGCTGAAGAAGACAAATGAATTCATAGCAGAAATCAAAACACTCTTTCACAGGATTACACTCAGAGCAAAAGAAGATGATCAAAAGATTGGAACAATTAGTGTAAGAAATAACATTATGTATAAAATGCTTTGATTTAATGACAAGTAATATGGAAGTGAGTTTATAACAGTTTACATATTTATGAAAGATGTAAACATAAGGAAAACAAGAAAATATTTGTCATAACAAGTTAGAGTTTAATTTACACTTTCAGGATGATATTTTAAATGGAATAATGTATGCTGAATATAAAGCAAACCATGATGCCTATGACATCTCTTCAGCTATACAATAGTTCACAGAAGTTGCAGCTAAATCCCTTTGCTATTATATGAAAATTTTCAACTGATCTAGAGGAAATACTAAAATATTGATTTAGGAGAACAGTCTTGCATCACTAACGAGGTGGTTTGAATGATTGAGTGGTTGGGGTTGTTTTCTGCCACTAATTCCCAGGATCCAATAGTCTTTGAATTTTACAAGATCTGCAGAGGGCAAACAATTCCAGAGACATGGTTTCTAGTTTTTGTGCTATGCAGTGAGAATAAACAGCAACTGCTGCAACGTATTTCAGCCTTTGTGAGCCTGTGATGGTATTGCGTCCAATTTTGTAGACTATATTATATTTTAGCCTGATGCTTCTTAGGAAAGAAGTTTCTTAATTTATTTTTGCACCAGAAGTGGTTTGATAGAGAGGTGTTAATGTTGTTTCTATCAGAGTGGTTGATATGGTTCCAGAGAAAACAATCTGTTAGACCACCTATAGCAAAATTTTTTCCTCAGCCCTTCCTTTAGAAATTTCTCAGGACAACACAAGCAGTAGTTAATTCTCAAGCAGCTTGCCAAAGTGGGCAAGCCTCATTTTCCTGGCTAGGCTCCTCAGAAAAAATGTAAAGCTCTTCCCACTGCTGTATGCACTGGAGTTACTCAACACCTTCCAAAAGCAGCCTATTTGTGAGTGCCTACAAATGGGCTTAGATGCCTTGCATTAGTCTTCTAGATTAAAAAACTGTGCCTTTACACTCCAACCCAAAGAAAATGGGGGCAAAGTCAGCACTAAAATCTAAAGTACAGCTATTTTTAACTCTACTCCAACTCTTATGCCTGTTTGCTTTCAAACGGGCATCCCCCACTCTACTGCCAGTGGTTTCTTGAAAGGTTTTTCAGCAGTACCTGCCTGTCTCTCAGCCCGGGTGAAACTTTCATGCTGAATGTGCCCTGGGCAGGTGAGGGAGATGGACCCAGCCTGCAGGTCCATGGGCAGTGATGCTGCCCCAGGGTTTGCACAGACCAAGGCTCTGCCATCCTCTGTGGCCTGGCCATTGCCCACAGCAGTGCAGACCTCCTGCAACCTCATCACACAGCTGGGAGCTGGCACTGCAGCTCCTGAGAGCTTAAGTGTGTCCCTCCCCAGAGGTCTGGTGCTGAGAATAGTCTGGAATAGCGTTTAACCTGATGGGGAGAGGTGGTGTAATGGAAGAAAAGAGACACAGTACCTGTTTAAGGTTTTCAGAATGTAGTCATGCTTTGCATTATGAAAGTACTTATACCAGTCAAGATAACACACTAGCACACAATTTGCTGTATAGACTCCAGATATGACTTGGGAATGATGAGATTAGAAGCAAGAGCATTTTCCAGAGAAATGAAGCTCTTACAGTACTAAATACAAATATTTTTACTTTAAATTTTACATGCTTCATAGAAGGGTGTATGGAGGTGATGTGACAGATACATGCATTACAGTCACAGAATATATGAATGTGTGATTATGTGGATTGAAAGTGATAAAGAAAATATATGTAAAAAAGAAGAGAATGTTTTAAAATCAGAAATAGAAAAAGAACAGTAAGAGGCAGGCAACTTAATAGTGGAGAGAATCTTCCCTGACTTACCTCGGTTCGCGGGTCTACGTTAAAATTCAGGAGAGATTTCAGGCCATCTGCTGATGTAAAGCAGGTTCAGTGCCAAGGAACATCATCTTGGTACAAAGCAATCTGCCTTTTATTATACTATACCTTGTATGAAATTAACTTAATTCCTCTAAGGCAACTAAATATGGTATTATTAAATTATCTTAATACAACCATGGTAAACAAATACCCATAGTGCTAAAATGAAAGCATTTTTCTTTATGTAAGGTAATGAATATATTTATTCCCTGATTCAGAACTCATCTGGCTTTCTGACTTCTGCCTAAAGAAAGCTCCAGGCCACTTCTTTGAATCTTTTTACTTCTAATGTTTTCTGGAAATCTTTATTTTCTATTAGCATAACCAAATAGAGCAAATGAAACCTACAGCTATTACTTGCCTATGCTAAGCTCCTTCATGTATTGTTACATTATTCTGGATATCTAATTGTTGCTCTTTGTATTATCTTTTGCTTAGTAATACATGTAGGACTACAGAAAGATTTAAGATTAAATGATAGGACTGCACTTAGCTCACTCCATCTGCTTTTCTTCAGCATTATTTGGGATTTAGGTCAGTCATCTAAGGATTCATATAGCAGATAGGTTTTCTTTGAATCATTAATTCTCACAGGTCTCTTTT
Source organism: Corapipo altera (assembly GCF_003945725.1). NCBI lineage: Eukaryota > Metazoa > Chordata > Aves > Passeriformes > Pipridae > Corapipo > Corapipo altera. Next base: position 8,985,296 of record NW_020884897.1, on the reverse strand, counting down.
CCCCACGTCTCTGAAGTGGTTCTTTCATTTATAAGCTCCTGGCGTGCTCAGATAACTTTCTTACATGGCTTGACACAGTATCAAAGTCCATTACTCACTTACCAACCCTAATCTGTCCTCTGGCCTCCCTGCAGTGGAATGAAGCTGAAGCACTAGCCTGCCTGGGAGTCAGCCAAACCCTGGCTAAGGGAAGCTTCGTGCAGAAGGACTTTTAATAAACAACAAAATCCCCTCATTGGCAAGCTCAGGGCTGGGGGCAAGAATTCATCTTATGCTCACAAACTCAATACAGGGTAGGGGGTGGAGGGAGAGAAGGAGGAATAGAAAAAAGACAGTGAAATTACATACTTCAATACAAATATCAGTTTGACATAGATTTGGAGTTCTTGGTGTCAAATGTGATTCAAAAGAATTCGGAAGTGGATTCCCTAAATCTTCTTATTCTGTCTCTACATATATACATAAATATATTTCCTTACACACAGGGACATGAAAACTCCCTATGTGCCATAGTCACACTACACATGACTGTGGATGTCTAAGTGCAGTAGTCCTTCTGAGGGAGGAGAGCTGTATTTCTTCACCAAAAGGTGTTTAGAGAGAACTTTGAACACGGTAGCGGTAGAGCCATTCCAGCAGTACAAACTTGGGCAAGATGAACCTCCTTTAACTTAAATGAACTCTGTGTAGGTTGAAAAACCTCTTTTCAACACTGCCAAATCTTTGAAGTGAAAATCTGCACGTTGTGAGGGAATGATTGAAGTGTGAAAACCACCTGTCCATGAGAAGCCTATAAAGGATACCCACCTGCTCCGAGCAGTGCGACTGTGTAACACGAGCCATGGCTGTGTGCTGCTTTCTCTTTATAATGTGTATTTCTCCAGCCCCAGTGTCAGTATTCAGCTGATGCTGTAGCACTGTGGAGTTGCCTGTCAAATGCAATGCCACAAGACCGCCTTGGCTCTGAGAAATGGCCATGGGACACAGAAGTGGGTCAGCCAGATTTGCTGGTGGGCTGGCACAGGGTGAGAGAAGGAAAAGCTTCATAACAGGACCCAAATAAATGTCTTGCAATAAGCAGAGATCAGATATATGAGTGGTGTTGTTTCAGTTGTATGAGCATGGCAAAATACATGGGGAACTTGGTTGGGAAGGGATGTTGACCCAAGTGAAGGTTTCCTCTGTTTTTTGCTCAAGGGAGAGACACCCTCTTTGTTCTGGTTTTGCAAAACTTCTCACAGTAGAGTTGGGCCCCTGCAATCCCTTTGGCCAAGGAACCAGCACCTTCCTACACCCATCTCCATAGGCACAAGGCACTTGCAAAGGTCCCATTCAAAACACAAAGATCATACTGGAGACCTCAGGTTACATTTCCCGAAGATATACAAGCCCAGTCTTGTGACTGGCGTTTGTCTCAGTCTATATCAGCTGTTCTCCATCACAGTCACAACCAAGATTTCAGAAAAGTCTAATCAAAATGAAAGGATTGTGGCAGGCTGCTCAGGTTAAGTGATGCCTGAACAGAGAGTAAAATAACACTTGGGTAGAGGTACTATTAAGCACTTGTGATAGGTAGACATTTTTTTCTGCAGAGACAAAATAACCCTATATTGTTTTTTAATTTTATTTTTTTTTTTACTTCTCTGTTGGTGGGGGTTTTTTTATTTTGGTTTGTTTTTTTTTTTTTTTTGCTTGCTTGTCTGTGTAGAGTTTTTTGGTTTAGGTTGGTTTTTTGATTATTTTTTTTTTAGTACCCTCATGCTTCAGCTGTTACCAAAAGTGTATTTCTACCTATTTCTATTTAGAAATACCACTGTGTATTTCTAAAATGGAAAGCACACTGATATCTGTTCAGAGACTTTGACAATGTGATTGGTTGAATGTTCTGTAACTCCTGAATTGTGAAGGCCCTATAAATATTTTAAAATTCTGGCTACAGCTACAGCCTCACTGAAATCCATACTGAGACTTCATTTTTCTCACACATGCCTTTGTAGTTGCAATTCTGTATGTTCTTGCTGTTGCAAAACTTAATCAGGAAAAAAAAGGTCACTGCTGGTTTAAGCCTACTGTTGACATGTTTAGTTTAAGTTTGTATTGCAGTTATCACCCCCTTCTTGCAGAGTCTTGTAATCTCAGACCATTTTCCCAGACCAATGGGCTGTAGATCCCTCTGCAAATCTTTACATTTTCAGGGATTAGTTACACCAAACATTTATTCTGAATCTGTGGGTGGCTATCTGGAGTATACAGACCTCTGATAAAAATGGTGCCTCTTCTACCTGCTTTCTTCTTTTGGGGTATGTTATGTGCAGTTATATGCCTCAAACCTCAGGCTTCGTGAGAAGTGAGTGACAAGGACAGTCCCCTGGACAAGGCATGGCTGGAGAACATGGCCCAATTCCCTCCTTAGTCACAGGTGCTATAAGTATTTGCTATACCCTGCAAATTGATTATCCCTATTTTTCAAAAAAAAAGGTTATAATAACATTTCCACACTGCACAAGCACCCTGGGAAGATAAAATCCACTGAGGGGAGAGAAGGGTTTAGACACAGCAGTGATTAGGGTTGGATTTGTGCGTAGATCAATGACAGTGAAACACCCTTGAATAATCTCTGCCTCAAAGCAAAATTTGGCTTGCCTGATGTTCTCATTTTGTCTTGCTGGGTGACTAAAAGGTTATGATAATCTCAAGAGATCCTGTAATTCATCCAGTAAAATACTGTGTGCAGTAGGGTTACTTTTTCTAGATAAACATGAAGGAAGTCAGAATATCAGGACTCGGTGACTGAAGGAATTTCCATAACAGTTTGGAGTACCAAAGGAATACAGCACCTGTCCCACTGTCATTTCTGTGAGGGTCACCAGCAGAGAGGTGAAAGTTAACCCCAGCCTATGTGTACCAAGTCAGTAACAGCAGGACTAACAAAGTGAAGTGTAGCTTTTAAAAAAAGTACCCTGTAGGATTTAGCATAGTTTTCTCTTTGTCTTACCCATGGTATTCATACCTAGCAACACCTACCAATTATCTATAAATACTTGCTAGAAGGCTTCTAGGCTGATTAGGAGTTTAAAAATAGATTTTACCATTAACCTGTATTCTGTGATATATACGTGGCTTTTACTTTTGCAGACCTAGAGCCTTCCACAGTCTTCCAAATCCTGCACTTTTCAAAAAACCAAAAATCCTCAGCTGACTGTCTCACTGAGATATTGCAGAGAGTCACTCCAGTTGTGTCTTGTTTTCTGCACTCTATAATGAGTAACAAGGAATTGTGGTTATGTAATTTGTAAAATTGATCTGCTAACTAAAAGTCTGATTCACTGACAAAGAAAAAGTAAAGGCAAGTAAAATGTCTTCTGTAAAGGTTAAGTGCATAATTTATTTGCAACAGAGGATTGCGGATCTTCCCTGCAAAGTTTTGTATATCTGTGTAACCTTGTGAAAATGAATTTTCTTTATGTAAACCCCGTAGTTCTGTAGTTAGTAAATTTTCTGAATCCTATCTGCTGTGGAGGGTCTCTGGGGTAGATTCTCCAGTGCCTACTAACATGATTACATTTGACATCAATTCATTCTGTGTAGATGTTAACTGTCATTTCTTCCCTACCAGGCTGCCCATTTGCACAAAACTTCCAAGACCTCTAATATATTTGTTGAACTTTACTTTTTGTCAAATTTTGGTGAATAGCCACAAGTCCAAAACTGAGCAGGGCGGACACTCATACAGCATAGTCCCATCAGATTTGTTTCAGTTGAAACCCAGGTGTAAAAAATTGGATTAAAAATAAGCAGCCAGTGAGGAGTTCTGTGAATCCCATTTCCAGTGTTTTTGAGGACACGATGGTGCTCTGCAGGGTCTCAGCAGAGTTGGCATCCACAGCCAGAAGCAAGAGCAGTGAGAGGAGATTTAAGTAACAATTCATAAACTGTTCAGGATTTGCTGTTCAGGATTCTCTGTACAGAAAGTGAGAGACATGGCAAAGGAAAAATTAGAGCAAAACTTTTCTGAGCAGGGAACAACTACAGGATGAGGTAAAACTGGAGCTGACACAAGGTGTTTGTTGTCTTGCTCTGTGCCTTCTGCTTTCTGGGGACACATGAAGAGAGGACATGCAACTTTCTTCTTCCTCATACTCTGGTTTTTCAGGCTTTGGTCACCGAACCACTTTTCTAAATTATGAAACTGTTGCCTCTGAGGGCACCTGGGCAACATCAGTCCGTATTGTGCTCCCCTCTGTAAAGCACAGCAAAATTACATCCTGGAAAGAGCACAGACTTGATTACTGCATACAGAAAATCTTGCTCGAATATTTAGTGAGAAATTCATTTGTGTGACTTCTGTATGTGGCATCTTAGTTTTGCAGTATGTTACACCCATTCTAGAGCACAAATACCCTTCACAAGAAACTACAAGATGACAGATAAGGCATAAATCTTTAATATTTACAGTCAAAAGGAAGTGAGGCCCATGTGAGATTCAACTAAATAGAGATTTGTGTCCCATTTTCAGCAACCTTCAACCTGTGAGTCTACCAATGGTACTAAATTCAGCAGCACACAACCCTTTCTAGAGAAAGATGAAATGATGGTTAAGCACCCCACCAGTTAATGGGTGATTAGTGTGTGCCTTGTTCATTACCCCATCAAGAAACTTGCTCTCAGTCAAATGACAAACCATGAGAGATGCTTTAATTGTTCCTAAATTACTTTGTGATAAACAGTCAGCTGCAATCCCAAGGAAGAGAATAAATTGAGGATAATGCCAATATTTCCTGAAGAAATATTTGTACCCAACAGAGATCACCTAAAAGAATGTTCATACTCTGCAGTCCTGAATGTGTCTGGGAGGATGTGTGCCTAACCAGAGTCCTCAGTCTTTACTGTGTGCAGTCTGAGGACTTAGCAGCCAAGCATAAATGCCAGAATTCTGACACTTTTTACATCTTGGGCGATGGTTCACAGGACCTGCAGAGCTGAATCCTACAAAAAGCTTAATTAGGGGAACTTTATGTATTCTGTAGGCTGTGTGACCTCCCTTGTAAGGTTAAATCATGCAACCACAGTTGTCCATTCCATTTTCCTCCATTTACATTGATGGCTTTATATGTCTGTCAGTTGTTTACTGTTGTAGCAAGGTGCTTGCTTGAAGGTTTCTTGGCAAAATTTGAAACCCACAGAAACAATGCCATTAATTGTGGCTGCTGGGTCTTAATATAACTAATGGGAATGCAGGGGTGGATTTCAGCGTGGAAGCAAAAAACACCTCTAAAATTGAATGTTTACAGCGAATTCTGTAAATTTGTTAAACTTTTTGTGTTTGTGTATTTGAGGGCTTTAGGCGTAGTTTGATGTTGTTTTATTGTTGATAATGAACAAAAAATTGCTTAGAATCAGAGCACTCCATAATCTCCTTGACAACTTTTTTATTTCTGGCCATGAAAAATAGAATTTTCCAAATCTTCTGTGTTAATCCAATGTGTGTTTACTTTATCTACTGCTAAGTACTGTATCAAAAGTAATTTTTTTTTTTGTCTAAGTACAGTTACCAATAAAACAGTGTGCGTTCTGGGGTATTCTGGACAGGTAATTGAACAGCTGGCAGTAGTCCTGTCAATGAGTACAAATTGTACCACAAAAGGTAGTCCAGCAGCTTTTCTTCTCTTGTAACTTGCACATTTCATCTATTTTTCCCCTCTGTCTAAATCAGGCAGCTGTAAAGCAATTACTGTCAGCATAAATTGAGCAAGCTTACAAATTGTCTTCAAAGTCATCCAAGAAAACAACTTTATCCTTTAAGGTAACTTAAATATTATGTTGATATTATATACAATTATTCATATAATTTATAGGATTTCACTGGGACAAGTTAAGTGCACTTTATGTGTTTTATCTGGATGACTCCTAATGCATGGAAATGTAAATTATTCATAAATTGCCTTTTGGTTATAGGAGCCTTTATATAGCTTTTGTTTGCTAATGCATTTGATAGGCTATTTTGTGCACTAACACATTATATAGATAATGCTGGCAATAAATTAAATGCTAAATTATACATTCTATAGTACTGCATTAAGGGCTAGTACAGTCTGCTTCATCATTTTTCCTCTGCTCTACTTCACAAATCTTAAGATAAGTGATAATGTCGAACTATCATCTAACTCATTGAAAATACACTGCCACTGAACTGTTACTGTGTATGCTGATGTAGAACTGGCATTGCTGAACAATTTTTTAAAGCAGTAAAAAGCTAAATATCTAACATGGAAGCTTCAATGTAATACCTAGAGTCCATGTAGGGCTCCGTAAATGTGAACAAATAGAATTTATAGTTATCATCCAAACAAAGTAATTGGTAACAAGCTTGAGTGCTTGCGTGTGAATGTTGACCTCTAGCCAAACTGATGACCCAACTTGAAAAGAAAAGAAAAAAGAAAGGAAAAGAAAAAGAAAAGAAAAGAAAAGAAAAAGAAAAGAAAAGAAATAAAAAGA